>NC_090768.1:39325318-39330129 GCF_036898095.1 Palaemon carinicauda | reverse complement strand
TAGCTGTTGGAACTTAGAGCCCATCTTTAATATAAATAAAATAATAAAGACGAAAGAAATATTGTATATCATCTCAAGCAAACCTATGAATTTGAGGCTCACCACGGAAGAAAAGGCTATACCACAAGGAATAAAAGAGATCCCGGAAACACTCGTTAATATCAGAAACAACTATAGGGGCACTCAGTAGAGGGCAAATCTCCGCCACGGCAGCTTATTTCTCGACCTTTTGCTCGACCTTGACCTTTGACATAAGACTTTCAAAATTTAATCGCTTCCATGTCTCAACATAACAATTAATCCGTTAAAGTTTCACTACTCTATGAGTAAAATTGTGTCCAGGAAGTTGTTCACACGCAAACAAACAAGCAAAGTGTTCACACACAAACAAACAGACAAAGCACAGTGAAAACATAACCTCCTCCCAACTTCGGTGAGGGAGGTAATAAAGACGAAAGAAATAATGTATATGCTCTGAAGCAAAGCAGAGAATCTGAGTCTTACTACGGAAGAATATACCAAGGAAATAAAAAAAATATATATATATACTGTATATTACCTTGGGAATAGATAATGCAGATACACCAGAAATACATAACAAAACGTATCTTGAATACGAGTTGGAATGCAGGACAAAGCCCTATTGGGAAAAAAAAAAAAAAAAGTCTGGGTCCAAATCCATTTTCCGCCTGGAATATGAAAATGATCTTTTAGATTCCCGACAAGGTGACAAAGAGAACGTCACCAAAACAAACATGGCGGCTTTCGAAACCTCAGGTGATACATCTTCCGAGAAGAAGGAATCTAATTTGTGCGTGTGACAGAGACTCGGAATTCGTGTGTCTGTCCTGCAACGAAAAATGAAAAAAAAAAAAAAATAATAATAAAAAAAAAGATACTGATAGAGTTATAATACATTATCTCGGTCTCTTGATAGGATTTCGGGCCGATATATCATTGCCTGGGATAATGGAAGACAGAATCTCTTGATGGAAAAAAGAAAAGCTTTTGTTTTCTCGAATTTTTTTTTTTTTTTTAATCATTTCATCGCATGGATACAGCTTTACCGTTATCACTATCATTATTATCAATAACTGATAGTGATGACAGTTCACTCATTGATGATGGTAAAGTTATATTTCATTTCACTGATAAATGGAATATGAAATAGAGTAACTATAATCGAATATCGATGGCTTTATAAAAACAATTTTCAATTAATTATTAATTTTCAAATTCCATAGTTATTAAAGAAAAAAAAATCGCATTTTACTTGAAAATTATTATTATTATTATTATTATTATTACTTGCTAAGCTACAACCCTAGTTGGAAAAGAAGGATGCTATAAGCCCAGGAGCTCCAACGGGGAAAATAGCCCTGTGAGGAAAGGAAAAGAGAAAAAATAAAATATTTCAAGAAGAGTAGCAGCATTAAAATGAATATCTTGCAGAGCTGTAACTCGTCCTGGATCGGCAGATATTCCTTCTTTGGAAAGGGTGAATCCACAGAAATTTACTCGGGACTCCGCTACTACGAACTTATCTCTGTTGAGAGTGATGCCGTTTTTGCGACAGCGAGTGAGTAATTCGTGGATCCTGTGGTAATGTGACAGTAAGTCGTCGTCAAAGATGAGAATGTCATCGACAACCTTGACACATTTCTTCATAACCTGGAGAGCTAGGTCGCCGCGGTAACAGTAGGCATCACCGGTGCCAGCGAAGCCCATAGGTCCTCGGCAATGCTGGAAGCGTCCATAAGGAGTAATAAAAGTGGTGAGATGACGGTCCTCCTCCGCTAGCTCCATCTGCCAGTAACCGTGTAGAGCGTCCGCAGTGGTGAAGAATTTGGCTGTGGGATCGACGGTACGAACAGCAGCTATGGGTGTGGGCGAAGGGTGGGCTGGTCTGGAGACTTGAGTGTTCAGCTTGGTGAGATCCACTGTGATGCGAACTCCCTTCGCCTTTGGACGACAACTAGAGGGTGGCACCATTCCGAAGGCTCGTCTCCACAAGGCTTAATGATACCCTGCTGGACCATAGAATCTAGTTCTATCTTGACAGGTTCGCGGAAAGCATAGGGGATCTGCCTTGGGGTGTGAATGGCGAATGGAACAGCGTCCTCTTTAAGGTGGATTTTCATTGGAGGTCCTGCCATCGACCTCAGTGGAGCTGCTTTAAGGTCCTCCTTAGACACAAGCACATCAGGGAAGGTTCTAAGGAAATATTCTCGGGCTTCAGCAGGGGTCGAGTTGGCGTGGAGGGGTAGATCCTTACATCGGTTCACGTGGACGACCTGTAGGATGGGCCGTGGAAAGTCTGGCGGTATGATGGCCAACTCCTTGCAGTGTGCGTAGGACAGGAGTGGCATCTGGATACCTTCATGGACTTGGATCATGGCATGACAGGATCGGTTGGCCAAAGACAAAGTGGCCTTAAGGGGTACCTAAAGCTGGTGTCATCTGTGATCCATCTGCTGTGAGTGTCACTGAGGTGGCAGAACGTTGTAGCTCATTCCTGTTGATTTGCAGCAGTTCCAAGTGCTGAGGACCCATCACTGATACGTCAGCTCCTGTGTCTGGAAGCATCATAATCTTGGAGGTCTCACCATTGTAGTGAGGTCGAGGGATACGGGTACCGGTGAAGGGCAAGCTGTTGTGGAAAAGGCCTCAACCTTGCGACAATTTGAAGGCCTGCTGGAGGGGGGCGTGGCTTTGGGTGGGCCGCCCTGCTTGGCATTCATCTGCTGTCGGCAACATCTGTCGTAGTGACCCACTCGGCCACAGTGTCTACACGTGGCCTTGTTGGCAGGACACTTTGAAGTCTTCTTCCAGTGTCCCTTGCCGGCACAGTTTCCACATATGCTGTCAGCAGCTGGACACTTTTCTGTAGAGCCGTGCTTTTTTGTGCAGGAAAGGCATGAAGTGTCCCTGTTAAAGTTTGGGTGGGAAGTAGCACCTTTGCTGCCATGTCCTTTGGTTTTCTTGTAAGTAGAGACAGCACACAATTTAGAAGGAGGGGCACGTATGGCGGTGGTGGCTGTCCTTGTGGCCTCATAGGAGCGACATTCATTGACCATGGTGGCCAAAGAAGCTGAGGTGTCCAGGGCAATAAGTTTTTGTGTGAGCTCCTCATCTCTGACTCCCATGATGATGATCATCTTAAGCTGAGTTTCCTCACAAACTGCACACTGGCCAGGACAGACGTCGATTTCCTCTGCTACGTGCTTCAGTTCTGACGTAGAACTCACTGAAGCTTTCCCCTTCCCTCTGTTTGCAGGAAAGCAGGTCCCTGCGACGTAAAGCTTCATTTCGCAGGTTCTTGATGTGTTCCTGGAGAACATTTAAAACTTCCTCCACACTCCGATCTGTGTCTGGTGGCACGTTGAGTGTGTGTTCCAGTATTCTTTGAGTCTCCAGGCTGAGGCACATACGAAGTTGTATTAGCTGCTTCCTGGTAGATAAAGTCCCTAGGTCCACCATCACACTGTAGTCATCCCAGCGTCTACGCCATTCCCTAAACACTTGGTATGTGGCATCGGGACGTAAGGGCGGTGGGGTCTGGGCGATGGCTTTCTGTGGGAGTGGGTGCTGGGAACTTGAAGGCACTGACGATTGAGTAGGAAGTTGTTGCGAGTCCGGTGGTGTTGCTTGCTGGTGGCCAGGGTTGACCATGAGTAGCTGCAACAGGGCGGTGAAACGCTGGGCTTCCTCCTCTCTTCTTAGGTTGTCCTCTTGGCGGCGTAGTTCTTCCTCGTGGCGACGTTGATCCTACTCACTGCGCCATGGTGATAGGTGATGAAGTCTTGTAAATGAAGACAGGTGGTTGCAGAAATGGAGAAGTAAAATCCCGAGTCGTAGATTACATTTATTCCACACAGCAAAGGGGTTATGAACAGTGGTGCTCTGCAAGGCGTACAGCTCGTGCCAAGAGAAGCAAGAAGACTCTCAATGCGCATGCACGGAGTGCTGACAGTGCGACTCATGCGCATGCGTTTGCAACGGACAGAATTTATGAATAGTAAAGGGTACATATATGAAAGATAATATATACAATAATCTACATATATAAAACTATAAAATTTTCAAAAAGACAAGAGAATGAGAAATTAGATAGAATATTGTGTCAAGTGTACCCTCAAGCAAAAGAAAAAAATCCCATTTTACTTGAAAATTATTATTATTATTATTATTATTACTATTATTATTAATATTATTAATATTATTATTATTATTATTATTACTTGCTAAGCTACAACCCTCGTTGGAAAAGAAGGATGCTATAAGCCCAGGAGCTGAACGGGGGAAAATAGCCAAGTGAGGAAAGGAAAAGAGAAAAAAATAAACATTTCAAGAAGAATAAACAATATCAAAATGAATATCTCCTATATAAACTATAAAATTTTAACAAAACAAGAGGAAGAGAAATAAGATAGAATATTGTGACCGAATGCACCCTCAAGCAAAAGAACTCTAACCCAAGATACTGAAAGACCACGGTACAGAGGCTATGGCACTACCCAAGACTAGAGAACAATGGTTTAATTTTGGAGTGTCGTTCTAGATGAATAGTTAGGCCACTGGAAAGACTGAATAAAGTAAAATATAAAAAGAGATTTTAAAAGATTTGATATATATAATCTGGCATTTTGTTTTATTATTCAGAATTCTTTTGTGTCATAGGAGAATAAAGCACAACAATATCAGTAATTGTACCGAGCGATTGTGAATTTTAATTCATAATCAATAATGAACAAATGCTTATCAAAACAGGACGAATAAAACTAGCCAAATTCCTCTGATTCCAGTAACAC
>NC_090768.1:39317818-39320318 GCF_036898095.1 Palaemon carinicauda | reverse complement strand
AAAAGCGGCGATTAAACGTTTCAATCTTTAAGTGATCGCCATTAATGGTTACTGTTCCTGGCCTCTGCCATTCAAAAGCGGCGATTAAACGTTTCAATCTTTAAGTGATCGCCATTAATGGTTACTGTTCCTGGCCTCTGCCATTCAAAAGCGGCGATTAAACGTTTCAATCTTTAAGTGATCGCCATTAATTGTTACTGTTCCTGGCCTCTGCCATTCAAAAGCGGCGATTAAAACGTTTCAATCTTTAAGTGATCGCCATTAATTGTTACTGTTCCTTGCCTCTGCCATTCAAAAGCGCCGTTTAAAACGTTTAAATCCTTTAAGTGATCGCCATTAATTGTTACTGTTCCTTGCCTCTGCCATTCAAAAGCGGCGATTAAACGTTTCAATCTTTAAGTGATCGCCATTAATTGTTACTGTTCCTGGCCTCTGCCATTCAAAAGCGCCGTTTAAAACGTTTAAATCCTTTAAGTGATCGCCATTAATTGTTACTGTTCCTGGCCTCTGCCATTCAAAAGCGGCGATTAAACGTTTCAATCTTTAAGTGATCGCCATTAATTGTTACTGTTCCTGGCCTCTGCCATTCAAAAGCGGCGATTAAGCGTTTCAATCTTTAAGTGATCGCCATTAATTGTTACTGTTCCTTGCCTCTGCCATTCAAAAGCGGCGATTAAGCGTTTCAATCTTTAAGTGATCGCCATTAATTGTTACTGTTCCTTGCCTCTGCCATTCAAAAGCGGCGATTAAGCGTTTCAATCTTTAAGTGATCGCCATTAATTGTTACTGTTCCTTGCCTCTGCCATTCAAAAGCGGCGATTAAACGTTTCAATCTTTAAGTGATCGCCATTAATTGTTACTGTTCCTTGCCTCTGCCATTCTAAAGCGCCGTTTAAACGTTTAAATCCTTTAAGTGATCGCCATTAATTGTTACTGTTCCTTGCCTCTGCCATTCAAAAGCGGCGATTAAACGTTTCAATCTTTAAGTGATCGCCATTAATTGTTACTGGTCCTGGCCTCTGCCATTCAAAAGCGGCGATTAAACGTTTCAATCTTTAAGTGATCGCCATTAATTGTTACTGTTCCTGGCCTCTGCCATTCAAAAGCGCCGTTTAAACGTTTAAATCCTTTAAGTGATCGCCATTAATTGTTACTGTTCCTGGCCTCTGCCATTCAAAAGCGGCGATTAAACGTTTCAATCTTTAAGTGATCGCCATTAACTGCTACTGTCCCTTGACTTTGCCATTCAAAAGCGGCGTTTAAACGTTTGAATCTTTAAGTGATCGCCATTAATTGTTACTGTTCCTTGCCTCTGCCATTCAAAAGCGGCGATTAAACGTTTCAATCTTTAAGTGATCGCCATTAACTGCTACTGTCCCTTGACTTTGCCATTCAAAAGCGGCGTTTAAACGTTTGAATCTTTAAGTGATCGCCATTAATTGTTACTGTTCCTGGCCTCTGCCATTCAAAAGCGGCGATTAAACGTTTCAATCTTTAAGTGATCGCCATTAATTGTTACTGTTCCTTGCCTCTGCCATTCAAAAGCGGCGATTAAACGTTTCAATCTTTAAGTGATCGCCATTAACTGCTACTGTCCCTTGACTTTGCCATTCAAAAGCGGCGTTTAAACGTTTGAATCTTTAAGTGATCGCCATTAATTGGCACTGTCCCTTGACTTGCGGCGATTAAACGTTTCAATCTTTAAGTGATCGCCATTAACTGCCACTGTCCCTTGACTTTGCCATTCAAAAGCGGCATTTAAACGTTTGAATCTTTAAGTGATCGCCATTAATTGGCACTGTCCCTTGACTTGCGGCGATTAAACGTTTAAATCTTTAAGTGATCGCCATTAACTGCCACTGTCCCTTGACTTGCAGCGTTTAAACGTTTGAATCTTTAAGTGATCGCCATTAATTGTTACTGTTCCTTGACTATGGCATTCAAAAACGGCGTTTAAACGTTTAAATCTTTAAGTGATCGCCATTAATTGGCACTGTCCCTTGACTCTGCTAAGAGGACACTCCAAAATCAAACCATTGTTCTCTAGTCTTGGGTGGTGTCATAGCCTCTGTAGCATGGTCTTTTCTCTTGCTTGAGGGTACACTTGAGCACACTATTCTATCTTATTTCTCTTCCTCTTGTTTTGTTAAAGTTTCTATAGATTATATAAGAGATATTTATTTTAGTGTTGTTGCTCTTCTTAAAATATTTTATTTTTCTTTGTTTCCTTTCCTCACTGGGCTATTTTCCCTATTGGAGCCCCTGGCCCTATAGCATCCTGCTCTTCCAACAAAAGTGTTATAGCTAAGTAAGTAAGTAAGTAAGTAAGTAAGTAATAATAATAATAATAATAATAATAATTCATGAATGGCCTTTAAACCTTTAAATCTTTAAGTGATGGCCATCAACAATAGGATATTATTTCATAGCAACTATATCTACCAAACAGTCAAAATAATTCCTGTTTATTTCAACACATAACCAAGACGTATTCCGTGAT
>NC_090768.1:39300318-39302818 GCF_036898095.1 Palaemon carinicauda | reverse complement strand
CTTGGCAGTACCTAAAATAATTGGTCTCATAAAAGACCATAGAAAATTTTTGATGACTCGTCACCAGATGACGCTAAATGACTGGGTGGATCAGAAAAGGCCATCAAAGAATGATTTATTTTGGGCACTAATAGAACTGGCTAAGGTTTTAAAATCATTCCATGATAATGGTTTCTGTCATAACGACGTGCAATTAAATAATGTCATGATTGACATTTTTCCCGAAGGACGCGCAAAGGTAATTTTGGTGGACTTGGGACTGACTGGTAGGACCAAGGAAAGGTTACGACTAAATGTGAGAGGTTGTCCGTGGTTCCCTCCCGTACTCAAAAACAGGACGAGGATTTGCACCCCTCAAACAGATGCCTGGAGCTTGGCATATGCCGTCAATGAAATAATAAAATCCTCCTTCATTAACATAGGGATACCACTCCGCGATATCTTAAATTGGTTTGGGGATTGCCAAGGAGACGAGCCTTACTGCTCTATAGAATACCTGGTATTCGCAATTAAGGAAGGAAATGGAACAAGGGTATACCGGGAAACTCGAAACGAAGATTTTCCATGGTGTAATAAGGCCAAATCATTTATGTCCGATAACTCATCTGCCAGTTTTTAACTCAGGGCAAATCGAGCCCTTCATGGGACAGCCGATAAATCGACGTTTTGGTCAGTTCGTTCCACTAGAAACAAAACTTTGGAGATTCTGTGTCAAAAGAGAAAGGCGTTTTGGTATCCAAAATGAAGCGAACATGCTCGCTAAGCTAAAACATTTGGCAGTTCCCAAAATCATCGGAATCATATTTGAAATGAATGGTTTAATCATGACACGACATCAAATGTTATTACATGACTGGGTGATGAAAACTAAGCCAACCAAGAAATGCTTATATGCGGCTTTAGAAGAACTAGGAGAAATTTTGAAATCCTTCCACAATGAAGGTTTTTGTCACAACGACATCAGAGCTGATAGTGCCATGGTTGACATTTCTCCCGAGGGACAAGTGAAAGTGACTGTGATCAATTTAGGACTCACGAGCAGGATCGGTGAAAGTCTACAATCCCAGGAATGGAAGGGGTGGAGTTGCTCTCCTCTAACAGATGGCTACAGCTTCGCGTGTACCGTCTATGATTTAATAATGGCCTCGTCGATCAACATAGGGTTCAAACTCAACAATAAACTGCTTCAGTGTATAAACTGGGCCAGAGATGGTATTACTGCAACTTCCAATTTCTGTTACGAGCGCTAAAAGAAGACATGAATGAGAGTCCATATGGATATGTAAAAGTGGCAGAGAATGATAATCATGAAAAGGAACAATCAAAGACCGAGAAAGAAGGGGAGAAATGGGAAGAAGGAGATGCAGAAGACAAGGAAGGAGGAGCAGCAGCAACAGAGGCAGAAACAGCAGCACAAACAGCAGCAGCAAAAGCAGAGGCAGCAGCAGCAGAGGGAGCTGCCACAAGAGCAGTAGCAGTGCACAAAAAGCAACAGCAGCAGAAAGAAGAGCAAAAACCCCAACAGCAGAAACAGCAGTAAAAGAAAAAAAAACCGCTTCAGAAGGAGCAGCACCAACAGGAAGAGGAGCAGCATCACCAGCAATAATCTACTCTGCATACCTAGGGGATATTCTGCAAATGGACTCAGCAGAAGGAAGAAATCTGACTTGGTCTATTATGCTTTGTTCCTTGATGAAGATTAACCTGTACTGTTTCTTTGTCAGGTGGACAAATGCAAAAAAGACAAGTCTGTCATTCTTTTAGTATACTTGACTCCCTGAAGATCACCAGAGATAAAAAGATGGAAGAAAAACTAAAGGAGCCGGAGATGCAGCAGCAGCACCAGGAAAAGCAACAGCAGTAGCAGCAAAAGCAGCAGCATCAGGAGAAGCTCCAGTAACGGGAGGAAGAAGAGGAGAATAAGCAGCAATAATCTACTCTGCATACCTAGGTGATATTCTGCAAATGGACTCAGCAGAAGGAAGAAATCTGACTTGGTCTATTATGCTTTGTTCCTTGATGAAGATTAACCTGTACTGTTTCTTTGTCAGGAGGACAAATGAAGAAAGAAAAAGTCTGTCATTCTTTTAGTATGCTGGACTCCCTGAAGAAGATCACCAGAGATAAAAAGATGGAAGAAAAAATTAAAGGAGCCGAGATGCAGCAGCAACACCAGGAAAAGCAACACCAGCAACAGGAAAAGTAACAGCAGTAGCAGCAAAAGCAGGAGAAGCCCCAGTAACGGAGGAAGAAGAGAATAAGCAGCAATAATCTACTCTGCATACCTAGGGGATATTCTGCAAATGGACTCAGCAGAGGGAAAAAATCTGACTTGGTCTATTATGCTTTGTTCCTTGATGAAGATTCACTTGTACTGTTTCTTTGTCAGGTGGACAAATGCATTAAAGACAAGTCTGACTCTCCCTTGGTATGCTGTGCTCCCTGAAAAAGAAGATTCCCTGTATAAAGATAGATATTAGAAAAAAAAGAAGATGAACAT
>NC_090768.1:39282818-39295318 GCF_036898095.1 Palaemon carinicauda | reverse complement strand
GTGGCGGGGTGGGGAAACGGGGCTCTCCGAATACTCGAACCAAATGATGGAGAGCGAGGCTGAAAAGAGAAGAGACGGAGAGACGAAGAAATCGGTGTCTAATGAACAGAGGAGTGAAATTCAAGCACTGCAGAATATGAATCTCTTTTTGGAGAAGGAATTGGAAAGAGAAAGAAATGCCAAGAGTCAACTTGCGGAGAATCTTCTTAAAGAGTTACAGGAGGTTTATGATTACCAAAAAAAGCAAATGGAAATTACTGAGAAAATCAACGGTAAGCTAGTATCAAAGCTACGCATGGAACTTTTTGAAAAGGAAGCATGGATTGATGGCTTCAAAAAGGATAATGACCTACGATTAATCCTCCAGGAGAAGGCGAGGAACAGAAGACATGAGAGGATTCTCAAGCAGGAGAGGGACGTCCAGGCATTGACAGCGGATATACTTAGAATCCATAGGGTTGTGATACATGAATTAAAAGCAGGTGAAAGCTGGATGCAGTATTTCATAAGAGAGCTTTTGAGAACAGATGGGAATTTGATCTCTTTAAAAACATTGCTTCACCTGTTGAACAAAGAACTGTCTTGGCCTCATATTTCTTGGCAACACGTTAAGAAGATGATAACGCCTGACGAAAGAGTGTTGAAGCATGAGAGAAGCTCTTATGGTATACTAAAACCTTTTCTCACTTTCCCATCACCTGGTCCACATCAACCTCTTGGCCCGCTACGACCTCCTGTTCCACATCAACCTCTTGGCCCACTACGACCTCCTGGTCCACTACAACTTCCTGGTCTACTAGAACCTGAAAGTCTTCCTGAGAAGAGAAGTGAAGGGGAGATGAAGAAATCGGTGTCGACGGTGCAGAGGAGTGAAATTCAAGAAATGCAGGAACTAAATTTCCTGTTGCAGAAGCAATTAGAAAGAGAAAGAAAGGCCAAGTGTCAACTTACGGAAAAACTTTTGAAAGAGTTGCAGGAGGCTTATGATTACCACAAAAAGCAAAAGGAAATTACAGAGAGATTCAACGATCAGCTAATATCAAAGCTACGCAGTCAGATTCTTGAAAGGGAACAAGAGATGGCACCCTTGAAGCGACAAAACGACAGAATAAACCGCAACCACAATAAACTGATGAAGGAAATGCATTCAAGGGAACTCTACCTTGACAGGAAACTCAAGCTATTGATGGATGAATACCTAAGACTTAGAAGGCTTGTGACGCAAAAATTTGGGGAAGAAGTTGAATGGGAGGTTGGATATTTAAAAAAGAAAGTGAAGAGATATTCGAGTTATGAGCTTTTAAGAATAGTGATTGACCGGTTCAATGCAGAGCTGCCTAGTTCACTTCGTAACCAGAAAACATCTTATTATCCATCAACCCACACACTAGAACCTTCTGTTCCAATACAATCTCCTTGTCCAAAAGGACATCACCTTCCACAAAGACCTCATCATCCACAAAGATATCATGGTGCAATATTATCATGGTCAAGAGAACCAGATTCATTTGTATCACCCAAAGGAGCAGGCAAAGGGATGTCTCCTAAACGCAGCCTGAAAAACACCGGCCACAAAAACCGGGAACTAATGACCCTGAGGAGCCAGAGTCGAACATTACAGGAAAAAGAGGATCGTAGACTTATTTCTAAGCTCAAGGAAGAAATTCTCTATCTGAAAAAGGATTTGTCATGTAGCAAACAAACGAATTCTTTGATGGAAGGGCATACAAAAAGAGAAGGAAAAGGTAAGTTTGACGTTGCTAGAGAGTTGGAAACTACAGAAGAGGTCATGGATGACCCAAACAATAAAATAAAGAAGCAGAGAACACATCTATATGAGGAGGACCAGAAACTGGTGTCAATGAAGCAAAGAGCTGACCAAAGCGAATGCCAGCCTAACGAACTGATCAAGGAAATTCACTTGGGAAATATATCGCTGGAGAGAAAATTAAGTGAGGAAATATCAGCGCTCAGACAACATGGTGCAATATTATCATGGTCAAGAGAACCAGATTCATTTGTATCACCCAAAGGAGCAGGCAAAGGGATGTCTCCTAAACGCAGCCTGAAAAACACCGGCCACAAAAACCGGGAACTAATGACCCTGAGGAGCCAGAGTCGAACATTACAGGAAAAAGAGGATCGTAGACTTATTTCTAAGCTCAAGGAAGAAATTCTCAATCTGAAAAGGGATTTGTCATGTAGCAAACAAAGGAATTCTTTGATGGAAGGGCATACAAAAAGAGAAGGAAAAGGTAAGTTTGATGTTGCTAGAAGGTTGGACACTACAGAAAAGGTCATGGATGACCCAAACAATAAAATGAAGCAGAGAACACATCTATATGAGGAGGACCAGAAACTGGTGTCAATGGAGCAAAGAGCTGACCAAAGCGAATGCCAGCCTGACGAACTGATCAAGGAAATTCACTTGGGAAATATAACACTGGAGAGAAAATTAAGTGAGGAAATAACAGCACTCAGATTATCCCTCGAAGGGAAATTAAACAAAGGTTTAAAAATGATGGCGCAGGAACCTCAAGGAGTTTCGGGAAAGGGTCGGACTCTTGGAATAGTTGATCATGGTCACGGGCGTGGAAAAAAAGGTAAGTAACGTATGATTGCTGCTGCTGCTGCTGCTGCTGCTGTTGCAGAATTGATGAATTTTTAACAGCAGCAGCAAGAGAAGGAGGAGGAAGAAGAGCAGCATAAGCAGCAGAAGGACGAGGAGGATCAGCATCAGCAGCAATAATCTACTCAGCATACCTAGGGGATATTCTATAAGTGGACTAGGCAGAAAGAAGAATTCAGACTTTGTCTATTATGCTTTGTTCCTTGATGAAGATTCACCTGTACTGTTTCTTTGTCAGGTGGACATATGCAGAAAGACAAGTCTGTCAACTTCTAGTATGCTAGACTCCCTCAAGAAGATCCGCCAAAATTAAAAGATGGAAGAAAACCTACAGGAGCCGAAGATGCAGCAGCACCACCAGGAAAAGCAGCAGCAGCAGCAGCAGGAATAGCAGCAGGAAAAGCAGCAGCAGGAAGAAAAGCATCATCATCATCAGCAGCAGCAGGAAAAGAAGCAGTAGCAGCAGGAAAAGCAGCAGCAGGAAAAACAGCAGCAGCAGCAGCAGGAAAAGCAGCAGCAGCAGGAAAAGCAGCAACAGCAGCAGGAAAAGCAGCAGCAGCAAGAAAAGCAGCAGCAGCAGGAAAAGCAGCAGCACCAGCAGAAAAAGCAGCAGCGGCAGGAAAAGCAGCAGCACCAGCAGAAAAAGCAGCAGCAGCAGGAAAAGCCGCAGTGGCAGCAGGAAAAGCAACAGCAGCAGCAGGAAAAGCAGCAACAGCAGCAGGAAAAGTAGCAGCAGCAGCAGCAGGAAAAGTAGCAGCAGCAGCAGGAAACGCAGCAGCAGGGGGAGGAAAAACAGCAGCAAAAGCAGCAGCAGCAGCAGGAAAAGCAGCAGCAGAAGCAGGAAAAGCAGCAGCAGCAGGAAAAACAGCAGCAGCAGCAGCAGCAGGAAAAACAGTAGCCGCAGAAAAAACAACAGCAGCAGGAAAAGCAGCAGCAGCAGCAAAAGCAGCGGCAGCAGGAAAAGCTGCAGCAGCAGCAGGGAAAGCTGCAGCAGCAGCAAGAAAAGCAGCATCAGTAACAGCAAAAGCCGCAGCATCCGCAGAAGAAGCTCCAGTAACATGAGGAAGAGGAGAATCAGCAGCAATAATCTACTCTGCATACCACGGGGATAGTCTACAAATGGACTCAGCAGAAACAAGAAATCTGACTTGGTCTGTTATGCTTTGTTTCTTGATGAAGATTCACTTGTACTGTTTCTTTGTCAGGTGGACAAATGCATCAAAGACAAGTTTGACACTCTCTTAGTATGCTAGGCTCCCTGAAAAAAGATAAGCCGAAATAAAAACTAAAGCCGGAGAAGCAGAAAAACTCAAGGAGCCGGAGATCCAGCAGCAGCACCAGAAAAAGCAACAGCAGTAGTAGCAACAGCAGAAGCAGCAAGAGAAGCTCCAGTAACAGGAGGAAGAAGAGGAGAATCAGCACCAGTAATCTACTCTGCATACCGAGGGGATATTCTGCAAATGGACTCAGCAGATGGAAGAAATCTGACTTGGTCTATTATGCTTTGTTCCTTGATGAAGATTCACCTGTACTGTTTCTTTGTCAGGTGGACAAATGCAGAAAAGACCAGTCTCTCATTCTTTCAGTATGCTGGACTCGCTGAAGAAGATCACCAGAGATAAAAAGATGGAAAAAACTAAAGGAGCCGGAGATGCAGCAGCAGCACCAGGAAAAGCAACAGCAGTAGCAACAAAAGCAGGAGAAGAAGCAGCAGCCGCAACAGCAGCAGGAGAGGCTCCAGTAACAGAAGGAAGAAGAGGAGAATAAGCAGCAATAATCTACTCTGCATATATAGGGGATATTCTGCAAATGGACTCAGCAGAGGGAAGAAATCTGACTTAGTCTATTTTGCTTTGTCCCTTGATGAAGATTCACTTGTACTGTTTCTTTGTCAGGTGGACAAATGCAGAAAAGACTAGTTTGACACCCTCTTAGTATACTTGACTCCCTGAAGAAGATCCACCGAAATAAAAAGAAGGAAGAAAAACTATAGCTGGAGAAGCAGCAGCAGTACCAAGAAAAACAGCATCAAAAGAAGCTCCAGTAACAGGAGGAAGAAGAGGGGAATCAGCAGCAATAATCTACTCTGCATCCCTAGATGATATTCTGCAAATAGACTCAGCAGAGGAAAGAAATCGGACTTGGTCTTTTATGCTTTGTTTCTTGATGAAGATTCACTTGTACTGTTTCTTTGTCAGGTGGACAAATGCAGAAAAGACAAGTCTGTCATTCTTTTAGTATGCTGGACTCCCTGAAGAAGATCACCAGAGATAAAAAGATGGAAAAAAAAACAAAAGGAGCCGGAGATGCAGCAACAACACCAGGAAAAGCAACAGCAGTAGACCCTAAAAGCAGCAGTACCAGTAGCAGCAGGAGAGGCTCCAGTAACAGGAGGAAGAAGAGGTGAACCAGCAGCAATAATTCACTCTGCATACTTAGGGGATGTTCTGCAAATGGACTCAGCAGAGGGAAGAAATCCACCTTAGTCTATTTTGCTTTGTCCCTTGATGAAGATTCACTTGTACTGTTTCTTTGTCAGGTGGACAAATGCAGAAAAGACAAGTTTGACACCCTCTTAGTATACTTGACTCCCTGAAGAAGATCCACTGAAATAAAAAGAACGCAGAAAAACTATAGCTGGAGAAGCCGCAGCAGTACCAAGAAAAGCAGCAGCAGCAAAAGAAGCTCCAGTAACAGGAGGAAGAAGAGGGGAATCAGCAGCAATAATCTACTCTGCATCGCTAGATGATATTCTGCAAATGGACTCAGCAGAGGAAAGAAATCTGACTTGGTCTATTATGCTTTGTTCCTTGAAGAAGATTCACCTGTACTGTTTCTTTGTCAGGTGGACAAATGCAGAAAAGACAAGTTTGACACCCTCTTAGTATACTTGACTCCCTGAAGAAGATCCACCGAAATAAAAAGAAGGAAGAAAAACTATAGCTGGAGAAGCAGAGGCAGTACCAAGAAAAGCAACAGCACCAAAAGAAGCTCCAGTAACAGGAGGAAGAGGGGAATCAGCAGCAATAATCTACTTTGCATCCCTAGATGATATTCTGCAAATAGACTCAGCAGAGGAAAGAAATCTGACTTGGTCTATTATGCTTTGTTTTTTTATGAAGATTCACCTGTACTGTCTCTTTGTCAGGTGGACAAATGCAGAAAAGACAAGTCTGTCATTCTTTCAGTATGCTGGACTCGCTGAAGATCATCAGAGATAAAAAGATGGAAAAAAAACTAAAGGAGCCGGAGATGCAGCAGCAGCAACAGAAAAAGCAACAGCAAAAGCATCAGGGGAAGCTCCAGTAACAGGAGGAGGAAGAGGAGAATCAGCAGCAATAATCTACTCTGCATACCTAGGGGATATTCTGCAAATGGACTCAGCAGATGGAAGAAATCTGACTTGGTCTATTATGCTTTGTTCCTTGATGAAGATTCACCTGTACTGTCCCTTTGTCAGGTGGACAAATGCAGAAATGACAAGTCTGTCATTCTTTCAGTATGCTGGACTCGCTGAATAAGATCACCAGAGATAAAAAGATGGAAAAATAACTAAAGGAGCCGGAGATGCAGCAGCAGCACCAGGAAAAGCAACAGCAGTAACAACAAAAGCAGAAGAAGAAGCGGCAGCTGCAACAGCAGCAGGAGAGGCTCCAGTAACAGAAGGAATAAGAGGAGAGTAAGCAGCAATAATCTACTCTGCATATATAGGGGATATTCTGCAAATGGACTCAGCAGAGGGAAGAAATCTGACTTAGTCTATTTTGCTTTGTCCCTTGATGAAGATTCACTTGTACTGTTTCTTTGTCAGGTGGACAAATGCAGAAAAGAGACAAGTTTGACACTCTCTTAGTATACTTGACTCCCTGAAGAAGATCCACCGAAATAAAAATAAGGAAGAAAAACTATAGCTGGAGAAGCAGCAGCAGTACCAAGAAAAGCAGCAGCAGCAAAAGAAGCTCCAGTAACAGGAGGAAGAAGAGGGGAATCAGCAGCAATAATCTACTCTGCATCGCTAGATGATATTCTGCAAATGGACTCAGCAGAGGAAAGAAATCTGACTTGGTCTATTATGCTTTGTTCCTTGATGAAGATTCACCTGTACTGTTTCTTTGTCAGGTGGACAAATGCAGAAAAGACAAGTTTGACACCCTCTTAGTATACTTGACTCCCTGAAGAAGATCCACCGAAATAAAAAGAAGGAAGAAAAACTATAGCTGGAGAAGCAGCAGCAGTACCAAGAAAAGCAGCAGCAGCAAAAGAAGCTCCAGTAACAGGAGGAAGAAGAGGGGAATCAGCAGCAATAATCTACTCTGCATCCCTAGATGATATTCTGCAAATGGACTCAGCAGAGGAAAGAAATCTGACTTGGTCTATTATGCTTTGTTCCTTGAAGAAGATTCACTTGTACTGTTTCTTTGTCAGTTGGACAAATGCATTAAAAGTAAGTTTGACTTTCTCTTAGTATGCTAGGCTCCCTGAAAAAAGATACACCGAAATAAAAACTAGAGCCGGAGAAGCAGAAAAACTCAAGGAGCCAGAGATCCAGCAGCAGCACCAGAAAAAGCAACAGCAGTAGCAGCAACGCCAGAAGCAGCAGGAGAAGCTCCAGTAACAGGAGGAAGAGGAGAATCAGCACCAGTAATCTACTCTGCATATATAGGGGATATTCTGCAAATGGACTCAGCAGAGGGAAGAAATCCAACTTAGTCTATTTTGCTTTGTCCCTTGATGAAGATTCACCTGTACTGTTTCTTTGTCAGGTGGACAAATGCAGAAAAGACAAGTTTGACACTCTCTTAGTATACTTGACTACCTGAAGAAGATCCACCGAAATAAAAAGAAGGCAGAAAAACTATAGCTGGAGAAGCAGTAGCAGTACCAAGAAAATCAGCAGCAGCAAAAGAAGCTCCAGTAACAGGAGGAAGAAGAGGGGAATCAGCAGCAATAATCTACTCTGCATCCCTAGATGATATTCTGCAAATGCCGCAGAAGACCAGGGGTGGGGGAATGACCACGTTACCCTGTACATTCAATGTCCTTATTTGGAGAGTCCAATGAAATAGGAACAATCATCATGACATAACCGAGGGCATCTCTCTCTCTCTCTCTCTCTCTCTCTCTCTCTCTCTCTCTCTCTCTCTCTCTCTCTCTCTCTCTTTCTAATAATCTTAGTAATAATTTACAAAAATAACCGTAAATAATTCATTCACTGGAACGAGGGCACTTAGCACACGATCAAAATACCCACCCTGGTCCAACCACTCGGTTGAAATTAGCATAGATATGCCGTTCTGTTTTTTTACAGGAAAAAAAACATAAGTAAATTATATATGTCAGCGTCAAGATTGTTATTTTGTCAGGTCTAGTTACTTGCATGGAAAGATATCCATTGCACCTGCAGTGTAGCGTTTCAAGCAGATTTGCAGTAACGTTTTAAGCAGATTTGCAGGAACTAACGTTTTGAGCAGATTTGCAGGAACTAACGTTTTGAGCAGATTTACATGAAGTAACGTTTCAAGCAGATTTGCAGTAAGTAACGTTTTAAGCAGATTTGCAGGAAGTAACGTTTTAAGCAGATTGCTTAATAAGTAACGTTTTAAGCAGATTTGCAGGAAGTAACGTTTTAAGCAGATTGCTTAGTAAGTAACGTTTTAAGCAGATTTGCAGGAAGTAACGTTTTAAGCAGATTGCTTAGTAAGTAACGTTTTAAGCAGATTTGCAGGAAGTAACGTTTCAAGCAGATTTGCCGGAAGTAACGTTTTGAGCAGATTTGCAGTGAGTAACGTTTCAAGCAGATTTGCAGGAAGTAAAGTTTTAAGCAGATTTGCAGGAAGTAACGTTTTAAGGAGATTTGCAGTGAGTAACGTTTCAAGCAGATTTGCAGGAAGTAAAGTTTCAAGCAGATTTGCAGTAAGTAACGTTTTAAGCAGGTTTGCAGGAAGTAAAGTTTCAAGCAGATTTGCAGGAAATAATGTTTTAAGCAGATTTGCAGTAAGTAACGTTTCAAGCAGATTTGCAGGAAGTAAAGTTTCAAGCAGATTTGCAGGAAATAATGTTTTAAGCAGGTTTACAGTGAGTAACGTTTCAAGCAGATTTGCAGTGAGTAACGTTTCAAGCAGATTTGCAGGAAGTAAAGTTTCAAGCAGATTTGCAGTAAGTAACGTTTTAAGCAGGTTTGCAGGAAGTAAAGTTTCAAGCAGATTTGCAGGAAATAATGTTTTAAGCAGATTTGCAGTAAGTAACGTTTCAAGCAGATTTGCAGGAAGTAAAGTTTCAAGCAGATTTGCAGGAAATAATGTTTTAAGCAGGTTTACAGTGAGTAACGTTTCAAGCAGATTTGCAGTGAGTAACGTTTCAAGCAGATTTGCAGGAAGTAAAGTTTCAAGCAGATTTGCAGTAAGTAACGTTTTAAGCAGGTTTGCAGGAAGTAAAGTTTCAAGCAGATTTGCAGGAAATAATGTTTTAAGCAGATTTGCAGTAAGTAACGTTTCAAGCAGATTTGCAGGAAGTAAAGTTTCAAGCAGATTTGCAGGAAATAATGTTTTAAGCAGGTTTACAGTGAGTAACGTTTCAAGCAGATTTGCAGTAAGTAACGTTTTAAGCAGGTTTGCAGGAAGTAAAGTTTCAAGCAGATTTGCAGGAAATAATGTTTTAAGCAGATTTGCAGTAAGAAACGTTTCAAGCAGATTTGCAGGAAGTAAAGTTTCAAGCAGATTTGCAGGAAATAATGTTTTAAGCAGGTTTACAGTGAGTAACGTTTCAAGCAGATTTGCAGTGAGTAACGTTTCAAGCAGATTTGCAGGAAGTAAAGTTTCAAGCAGATTTGCAGTAAGTAACGTTTTAAGCAGGTTTGCAGGAAGTAAAGTTTCAAGCAGATTTGCAGGAAATAATGTTTTAAGCAGATTTGCAGTAAGTAACGTTTCAAGCAGATTTGCAGGAAGTAAAGTTTCAAGCAGATTTGCAGGAAATAATGTTTTAAGCAGATTTGCAGTAAGTAACGTTTCAAGCAGATTTGCAGGAAGTAAAGTTTCAAGCAGATTTGCAGTAAGTAACGTTTTAAGCAGATTTGCAGTAAGTAACGTTTTAAGCAGATTTGCAGTAAGTAACGTTTTAAGCAGATTTGCAGTAAGTAACGTTTTAAACAGATTTGTAGGAAGTAACGTTTTAAGCAGATTTGCAGTAAGTAACGTTTTAAACAGATTTGTAGGAAGTAATGTTTTAAACAGATTGCTTAGTAAGCAACGTTTTAAGCAGATTTGCAGGAAGTAACGTTTTAAGCAGATTTGCAGAAAGTAATGTTTTAAGCAGATTGCTTAGTAAGTAACGTTTTAAGTAGATTTGCAGTAAGTAACGTTTTAAGCAGATTTGCAGGAAGTAACGTTTTAAGCAGATTTGCAGGAAGTAATGTTTTAAGCAGATTGCTTAGTAAGCAACGTTTTAAGCAGATTTGCAGGAAGTAACGTTTTAAGCAGATTTGCAGGAAGTAATGTTTTAAGCAGATTGCTTAGTAAGCAACGTTTTAAGCAGATTTGCAGGAAGTAACGTTTTAAGCAGATTTGCAGGAAGTAATGTTTTAAGCAGATTGCTTAGTAAGCAACGTTTTAAGCAGATTTGCAGGAAGTAACGTTTTAAGCAGATTTGCAGGAAGTAATGTTTTAAGCAGATTGCTTAGTAAGCAACGTTTTAAGCAGATTTGCAGGAAGTAACGTTTTAAGCAGATTTGCAGGAAGTAATGTTTTAAGCAGATTGCTTAGTAAGCAACGTTTTAAGCAGATTTGCAGGAAGTAACGTTTTAAGCAGATTTGCAGGAAGTAATGTTTTAAGCAGATTGCTTAGTAAGCAACGTTTTAAGCAGATTTGCAGGAAGTAAAGTTTTGCGCAGATTTGCAGTAAGTAACGATTTAAGCAGATTTGCAGTACATAACGTTTTGGGGAGATTTGCTGTAACGTTTTAGACAGATTTGCAGAAAGTAACGCTTTACGCAAATTTGCAGTAAGTACCGTTTTTTAAGCAGATTTGCAATAAGTAACATTTTAAGTATATTTGCAATAAATAACGTTTCAAACAGTTTTGCAATAAATAACTTTTCGAACAGTTTTGCAGTAAGTAACGTTTCAAACAGTTTTGCAGTGCGTAACGTTTTAAGCAGATTTACAGTAAATAACGTTTCAAGCAGAATTGCAGTAAGTAACGTTTTAAGCAATTTGCAGTAAGTACTGGTTACGGTTCATGCTTTAGTGGTTACGTTTGTAATAAGAGAGGGTGAGTTCAAATGCTTTAACTAATGCCTACATTTAAGTTGAGGTGAAATTTTGAGAAATATATCAATGTCTGATTTTTTGTCGGTATAAAAACAAAACATTTTGTTAAATTACATACGTTTTCATGTACCAGGTTACATTCTGGTTCATCCAACAGATAGTTAGTGGATTATTACATGAATGGGATAAAAATTATAAGCAGTTTTCAGCTGTATGATACATAATACATTAAAACTACATGAACTGATCAATCAAGTACAAAATGGACTTTCCTTAATACATGATTTTTTTTTTTTTGCTTTTTTTTAAACTTTGTCAACCCTATTTTCCTTCTTTTTTTTTCTTAACAAATTATTTTCAATCCTTAGCCTTGTTTTTTTTTTTTAACCTTTTTTTCTTAAACTTTGACAACCCTATTTTCCTTCTTTTTTTTTTCTTAACAAATTATTTTCAATCCTTAGCCTTATATTTTTGGTTAATCTTTTATTAGGATTAAAGCTAATCGCAAAGATTACTGATGTCAAACACTTCCGAAATGACTAGGGCTATTCTCTCACTTTTCATGACTTACGTTACTGTTTGAGGAAATTATATATATATATATATATATATATATATACATATTCAGGGGAAAATATTACATTTAAAGATTTTCTTTGTCTTTGATACTTAGACAGCATAAAATCTCGAATTCGAATTTTGTGAGTTTCAAAAAGCTGATAATAATGAGACAACTCAAGGAAGAAACATATAAATCGCATAATTATTTCCTAAAATAAGCATACACTTCAGGAGAATATCATTACAAGTTATTTTTTACAATATAAATATATATATATATATATATAATATACATCATATATATATATATATATATATACTATATATATATATAATATATATATAAGCCAACAGTAAACATATGTATATATACGTACACACACATACATACTTACATACATATAAATATATATATATATATATATATATGTGTGTGTGTGTGTGTGTGTGTGTATACAAGGCCACAGTAAACACATGTATACATCCACTCAAATATATATGCATACTGTCTATATTTACATATACATTATGACGAAATACACATCGCATTATTAGAATTGCGGCAATCTGGAATCCATTATCCAATTACCATATTCCCTATCAAAGACAATACGAAATAACTTCCATTTCGCATATTGCGTCACAAGTACTTCTTCCAGATAACTAATAGCGGTAATTGGCGACAAATTACTTACCCAATTATTGCAATAAAGCTCTTTTGGGGCTTTGATACGTGAAATTAGTATAATGCATCTAGTCATGAGAATAGAGGATTATCTACGTAATTTCCTATCAGCTAAATTTATGCATTTCATTCGAAAGAGATTTGTTCGTAATAGACTGTCATTTGGGGAAAATACATTCCCTTCATATTTGTGCAAAACGCATCAGTAAATCAGCTGTCATTGCTGTGAAACACATAAAGAGAGTTTAATAAGCCAGTCATAGTCCATAGATTAAGTGAATGAGATTGATGTGTCAAATTATCAGCTTTGGTGCTATGAATTAGCGTGTCCTCCAAAGTAATTATTATTATTATTATTGT
>NC_090768.1:39267818-39270318 GCF_036898095.1 Palaemon carinicauda | reverse complement strand
TGTGGTTTTTGTTAACGTAAAAATTAAGATTTGAAAAGTGAATGAAATTTTATTTAATTTTGATGTAATGTGAGAGAGAGAAAGAGAGAGAGAGAGAGAGAGAGAGAGAGTGAGAGAGAGAGAGAGAGAGATATAGACAAGGAGGGAGAAGGACTGAGATTGTGGTTTTTTTCTATTGGATAAATTGTGAGTTGAAAAATGAATGAAACATTATTCTAATTTTTGATGTAATGAGAGAGAGAGAGAGAGAGAGAGAGAGAGAGAGAGAGAGAGAGAGAGGAGAGAGAGAGAGAGAGAGGGGGGGGGGTGAGGGGAGTGGAATTATTTAACTTTGATGTAATGACAGAGAGAGAGAGAGAGAGAGAGAGAGAGAGAGAGAGAGAGAGAGAGAGAGAGAGAGAGAGAGAGAGAGGAGTGGAATTGTCGTTTACTTTAATGTAAAATTCAGAGATGTAAAGAAATGAAGCCTTATTTATGTAAAATGTAATGAGAGAGAGAGAGAGAGAGAGAGAGAGAGAGAGAGAGAGAGAGAGAGAGAGAGAGAGGGTGGGAATTTCCGTTTACTTTAATGTAAAATTCAGAGATAAAAGTGAATGAATCATTATTTAAGTTTAATGTAATGGGAGAGAGAGAGAGAGAGAGAGAGAGAGAGAGAGAGAGAGAGAGAGAGAGAGAGAGAGAGAGAGGTGGGAATTTCCGTTTACTTTAATGTAAAATTCAGAGATAAAAGTGAATGAATCATTATTTAAGTTTAATGTAATGGGAGAGAGAGAGAGAGAGAGAGAGAGAGAGAGAGAGAGAGAGAGAGAGAGAGAGAGAGAGAGAGAGAGGCAGTAGAATTGTCGTTTACTTTAATGTAAAATTCAGAGATGAAAAGGAATGAAATCTTATTTATGTCTAATGTAATGAGAGAGAGAGAGAGAGAGAGAGAGAGAGAGAGAGAGGGGGGGGGGGCCCAATAGAATTGTCGTTTACTTTAATGTAAAATTCAGAGATGTAAAGGAATGAAAAACCTTGTTTATGTTTAATGTAATGAGAGAGAGAGAGAGAGAGAGAGAGAGAGAGAGAGAGAGAGGAGAAAGTATTGTATTTGACATAAAAAAGCATTTTATAACAAAGTACACTAATACTTCGAAAAGTTTTGCTTCTATCTAAATTTATAGTTATAACAAACCATTACAGCTTCACAATATCCTCGAAAGAGAATATTTCTTTTATTTTTTTATATTTATATTTATATTTATATTTATATTTATATTTATAATTATAAAGATACGAATTATACGCATGAAAGAATCATGAATCAACCTGAACTGGTTCATGCTTGGTGAGGTTACAAGAAATCTACTTATTTCACCTTATAATAATAATAATAATAATTAATAATAATAATAATAACAATAATGATGATGATGATGATGATGATGATGATGATGATGATGTAACCCAGAACCCTAGGCTATAAACCACCAATCTCTATAGACTGAGTAACAAATAATAATATAATAATAATAATAATAAAAATAATAATAATAATAATAATAATAATAATAATGATAATAATAATGATAATAATAATAATGAAACCGTAATACCACATTATATACCACCAGTTTCTGTAGACTGTGAGTAACAAAAACAACAACATCACTAATAATAATAATAATAAAAATAATAATATTAATAATAATACTAATAATAATAATGAAAACTATAATAATAATTACAAATAATAATAGTATAATAATAATAATAATAATAATAATAATAATAATAATAATAATAATAATAATAATAATAATAATTACAGGGAAACAAAAATAATAATAATAATATAATAATAATAATTACAGGAAACAAAAATAATAATAATAATAATAATAATAATAATAATTACAGGAAACCAATAATAATAATAATAATAATAATAATAATAAAACAAGAAAAAACAACACCCAAATCAACAACATTGAGTCTAATCAACAAATCTGAATTCACATTATTATAAATCTTTATAAATAGCCCATGACGGCTTGAATAATAAATCATCAGAAGGATATATTTTAATATCTATTTAGCTTGGCCTTGGAATCTCATTATGACGTCATTAAACATATAACATACCAAGCTGGATTAAGTGGCCACATCAGTAAGCTAAAAAAATAATCGTTTTTATGATATATTTTAATTATGGTTAAATAATCATGAATGTTAGTAAAGCGTAGCAAGTCATTTTGTGTTTTGATATAAATTATAAATGGAAGAGATTTTTATGTATCTCATATATTCATGGATGTTTATTGAGCGTTAGATCAATACGGAACAAAATAAGTTTCATCATTTTTTTTTTTTATCTACTGAATTTTTAAGCTGACGTTACATAGTGACTGGTCATCAAAGAATTTGTTTTTTGAAGTTTTTATAGTTTATATACGAAATATCTATTTCAATGTTATTACTGTTGTTAAAATATTTCATTTCAATCGTTCATTACTTCTTT
>NC_090768.1:39245318-39247818 GCF_036898095.1 Palaemon carinicauda | reverse complement strand
CATATATACAATGTACATGCATGAAAATGTTTGTGTGTGCACATACAAGGGATATGAAACATTTATTACGGGAGGCCTCGTACGCAGCCAAAGCTGTAGTAAAACAACATCGTCATGTCGAAACTTTATGGACAAGGTCACAAGTTGGTAACATTTTGCTCCTCTGATTGTGTCCTGCTTGGAAGTCGTTTCACCAAAAACCGCCGAAGAGTTATGACCGAATCTATGTTTCAACGACCTCAACACTTAAAAAAGCTTTAAAGGCCACTCATGAATGGCAGAAGCAAGGGACAGGACATTTATCCTAGCAATACCGTAAACACGGACCCTATATCATATGATTAGTGCCCAAGCTTCTTTCCACCCAAGATAAGACCAGGGAGGTTTAAAGGTTTAAAGGCCGCTCATGAATGACAGAAGTAAAGGACAGTGACATTAGCCTAGCAAGCAGGACAATGCCGTAGACACGGACCCTATAATATCATATGATGAGTGCCCAAGCTTCTTTCCACCCAAGATAGGACCATGGAGGATTAAAGGTTTAAAGGCCTCTCATGAATGGCAGAAGCAAGGGACAGTGACATTAGCCTAGCAAGCTAGACCAATTCTGTAAATATATACAGAAATTCATAAATTCTTAACTTTATACAGATATTCATAAATCAGTCAATAAATGAAAAAGTCAATGCAAATATTCGTGAACAAATAAATATGTAAAACCAGTGATCTTCATTGCTCTCCTAAGGAAACATTACATCCAGAAGGAAGTCGTATTCTCTCTCTCTCTCTCTCTCTCTCTCTCTCTCTCTCTCTCTCTCTCTCTCTACGAAACATCATCTTCAAGAGGTTGAATTTGTCTATCAGAGCAAACTAACTCTCTCTCTCTCTCTCTCTCTCTCTCTCTCTCTCTCTCCGAAACATCATCTTCAGAAGGAGGTCGTAATTGTCTATCAGGGCAAACTCTCTCTCTCTCTCTCTCTCTCTCTCTCTCTCTCTCTCTACGAAACATCATCTTCAAGAGGTTGAATTTGTCTATCAGAGCAAACTAACTCTCTCTCTCTCTCTCTCTCTCTCTCTCTCTCTCTCTCACTACGAAACATATCTTCAGAAGGAGGTCTTATTTGTATATCAGAGCAATCTCTCTCTCTCTCTCTCTCTCTCTCTCTCTCTCTCTCTCTCCAGCCAAGTTCGAGCGAACTGTCCCTGGACTTCGAGGCTAACTTGGCCCTTTGGTGGGATTGACGTAGAAGTTACCACAGCCAATCCTCTCTCTCAAATAGAATTCAAGTTTGTGCCACAAAGTTTATTAGGATTCTGCGCTCCAGTCATACAACGTCTCATTTTCGGTCAGTTATTTTCATAAGGGAATTTTCATTGTCATTTGTCTGTCGGATTCTTCATGAACTCAATAAAAGAAAGAAGAACTAATATCCATTTTTATAATATAATTTAAATAAGAACTCTTCCTGATTGTTTTCTGTGACTTAACCTATTCATGGTCGGACTCTTTATGACCCCAATAAAAGGAACAAGATTTTCTACCATTTTTATAATAGAATGCTTTAGAGAAAAGTATGAAAGATTCAGTTCTCTCATCAGGATACATTCAATGATATTCAGACGTTAAGAATACAATAGTTGCAATATTGAAAATGTGGAAAATTCATTAAGTCAATGTTATCTTCATAATGACGGTAAAAATACAGTAGTTGCAATAAAGATATTGTTGAAAATTAATTATGCAATGTGTATTCTTTGTATTAAAACGAAAATTATTGTATAAAATGAAAAGCCTTAAGACGAGTGACTTAATAATTTCATAAGATAATTACATATAGTTTAATCTCTGCACACAAACTTAACCATTTATTAAGCTAATTAAATGTAGTTTAATCTCTGCACATAAAATTTCAATGACCTAGAGACTGCCCATATATACATATGATCAGAGCCCCAGCCCCCTCTCCACCCAAGCTAGGACCAAATTTAATCATTTAGTGACCTAATTACATGTAGTTTAATCACTGTATTCAAAAATAAAAGTTTAAAGGCCACTCATGAATGGCAGAGGCAAGTATGGTGAGGTTACAGCGACCAAAGAACCTAACCTAGTTTGAGCCGGACTCGAACCCAAGTCTAGCATTCACCAGTCAGGGAAGTTACCCACATCGGCCACCACAACATATAATAAGCTAATTAAATATAGTTTAACATCAGCATAAAAAAATAATTATTTAACGAGCTAATCACATATAGTTTAATCTCCACACACAAACTTAATAATTCAATGAAGTAATGACATATAGTTTAACATCAGCATACAAAACAAAGCAGAGAAATGTTTATCTTTGTTACACAGTATTTGCGTGTGTAAAGGAATCTCACTTGGCCTAAATTCAAACAACCCTCAGTATATTTTATATATACGGCTGTTGCTGTCTGCTCCAAAAACAGGAGAAAATGAAAACGCTCGTCTCTGCATACGAAACCTCAAGTTCCC
>NC_090768.1:39241055-39244818 GCF_036898095.1 Palaemon carinicauda | reverse complement strand
CACATAAAATTTCTATTTGTTACTGTAATTTTCATGACTGAGTTCGACACAACATTTTGTTGTTATTATTTTATCAATCAATCAATCAAAAGTGATCAATCCTTTTCAATTGTACTCTCATGGTCTAACTCTGTGATCAAACATGGTTGTGTTTGGAATATACTTATTCTATTTTTGTTATCTCCGCCAACAGGGTTGGAAGGAGGTTATGTTTTCACCCCTGATTGTTTGTCTTTTTGTCTTGTTGGTTTGTTTGTTTGTGAACAACTTACTCATATAGTGAATCCTTCAGGAATTGATTGTTATCTCGAGACATGGAAGTGACTCAATTTTGAGAGTCCTAGGTCAAAGGTCAAGGTCGAGCAAAAGGTCGACCGAATTAACACTAAAGTTAACCCCAAGTTCGCATATGGTTGTCACACAGAATTCAAATACCCCTACGGTCTGAATTCATTCTGGGAAAGGCAAGCTGGTTTCGTGAAATAAGTTGCCTTGGCGGAGGTCTACACTCATAGTATTATTCTAGTTTATATTGAGCGTTTATAAAAACATGCTTTAAAATGTCCTGCTGCTAATAATAATAATAATAATAATAATAATAATAATAATAATAATAATAAATTATTACTAACATTAATAATAATTATCAATAATAATAGTAATAATTATTCATAATATCAATCCAGGTATTTAATCAGAATCGTTTAATAGAACTTAATTGATTAACTACTTATGCAAAAGACAGACATACAAAAATTATGACGGATGTAATAACCATTTCAGCTAATTATTTATGACTGGGGATTAATAATTGAAACACCACACTAAAAAAAAAAAATAAAAAAAAAATAAAAATAAATAATGAAAACGTAAGGAAGCCATCTACTGCCCTTGGATTTTATAAATATTAATTATTTATTACTGGAGATTAATAATTGAAACTCCGCACTAAAAAAGAAAAAAAATAATAAAAAAATAAGAATAATGAAAGCATAAGGAAACCATCTATTGCAATTGGATTTTATATATCTGAATTACTTATTACTAGATATTAATATTGAAACTCCGCACTCAAAAAAAAAAATAATAATAATAATGAAATGACATAAGGAAACCATATATTGGACTTGGATTTTATAAATCTGATTTATTTATTACTGGATATTAACATATATATTTGAAACTGCACTAAAAAAAAAAAAATGACATAAGGAAACCATATATTTCACTTGGATTTTATAAATCATAATTATTTATCTATTGCAATTGTATTTTATAAATCTGAATTACTTATTACTAGATATCAATATTTGGAACTCCGCACTACAAAGAGAAAAAAAAAAAAAAAAAAAAAAAAAAAAAAAAAAAAAAGAATGAAAACATAAGGAAACCATCTATTGCACTTGGATTTTATAAATCTTAATTATTTATTACTAGATATTAATATTGAAACTCCGCACACACACACACACACACACACACACACACAAAAAAAAAAAAAGATTAAGAATAATGAAAACATAAGGAAACCATCTATTGAACTTGGATTTTATAAATCTGAATTACTTATTACTAGGTAGTACTATTGAAACTTCGCACTAAAAAAAAAAAAAAAAAAAATAAGAATAATGAAAACGTAAGGAAACCATCTATTGCACTTGGATTTTATAAACCTAATGATCGTACCAAGAAAAAATGAAGGAAACTTCAACCCCAGCAAAGGAAGACTTTCCTCATGCCATTAAAATTCTGGCTCGGTTAATTCTGAGCTTCAAAAAATTGTCAAAGACTAATTTGAATAATTATGAGCTCAATAATGAAGCAGGAACTCGTCGTTATGTTGTTAATTACCCAAGAATAAAAAGGTGTTGGAAAATTTTATAAAGAATTTTATAAAGTTTTTTCAAAGCCGTTCTCTTCTGGTAATAGTCATACGAGATGTTATCAAGTGCAGAGATACACTTGGGAAAAGGATTTTGAATTATTAAGATTTTATGTGATAAGGAATTTACAGAACTTAGCTACTAGTAGATTTTGAATTATCAAGATTTTATGTGATAAGGAATTTACAGAGCTTAGCTACTAGTAAATTTTGAATTATCAAGATTTTATGTGATAAGGAATTTACAGAGCTTAGCTACTAGTAGATTTTGAATTATCAAGATTTTATGTGATAAGGAATTTACAGAGCTTAGCTACTAGTCGATTTTGAATTAACACACGTACGAAAATAAGATTAGCTACTATAGTCAATTTTTTTTTTAGCGATGCATATTTGCACCGACTCGCAACGGTGCCCTTTTAGCTCGGAAAAGTTTCCGGATTGCTGATTGGTTGGACAAGATAATTCTAACCAATCAGCGATCAGGAAACTTTTCCGAGCTAAAAGGGCACCGCCGCGAGTCGGTGCAAATCTGCATTGCTAAAAGAAATTGACTATAGTAGATTTTGAATTAACTCATGTACGAAAATGAGATTAGCTACTAGTAGATTTTGAATTAACTCATGTACAAAAATGAGATTAGCTACTAGTAGATTTTGAATTAACACATGTACGAAAATGAGATTAGCTACTAGTAGATTTTGAATTAACACACGTACGAAAATGAGATGAGCTACTAGTAGATTTTGAATTAACACATGTAAGAAAGTGAGATGAGCTACTAGTAGATTTTGAATTAACACAGGTACGAAAATCAGATTAGCTACTATAGTCCATTTCTTTTAGCGATGCATATTTTCACCGACTCGCAGCGGTGCCCTTTTAGCTCGGAAAAGTTTCCGGATCGCTGATTGGTTAGACAGCGATGCATATTTGCACCGACTCGCGGCGGTGCCCTTTCAGCTCGGAAAAGTTTCCGGATCGCTGATTGGTTGGTCAAGATAATTCTAACCAATCAGCGATCAGGAAACTTTTCCGAGCTAAAAGGGCACCGCCGCGAGTCGGTGCAAATATGCATCGCTAAAAGAAATGGACTATAGTAGATTTTGAATTAACACACGTACGAAAATGAGATTAGCTACTAGTAGATTTTGAATTAACACGTACGAAAATAATTTGCATTTTTGGGACTAAGTAATATGTTTCCCTTCCCTCAAAAATATAACGTAACTAGAAAAGCACTCTGTGAGTGCAGACCTCCGCCACAGCTTCTTATTTCTCGAAATTAGCTTGCCTTTCCCAAAATCATTTTAGACCGTAGGCGTACTTGAAGTCTGTGTGACCGCCATGTGCAAACTTGGGATTAAGGTTAGGGTTAATTAGGTCGACCTTTTGCTCGACCTTGACCTTGAACTTTGACCTAGAACTTTCAAAATTAAATCACTTCCACGTCTCAAAATAACAATTAATCCCAGAAAGTTTCACTACTCCATGAGTAAAATTGTGGCCAGGAAGTTGTTCACAAACAAACAAACAAACAAAACGGACAAACAGGGGCGAAAACATAACCTCCTACCAACTTCGTAAGCAGATGTAATAAGAATTAGAGGATTTCATCTCAAAAACATTGCCCATGGAAAGATATGTCAGAATAAATTTTTTTGTAAACTCATGATGAACTTTGTCATTACTGAAATTGCCTACTGTATCTCCTTAAAATTTACCAAAGTCCAACTTAAGAAATTACAAAACATAATATACATAGTAGAAATGTTATTAAGTGGGTTGCACCATCCCAAAAAGTAATTACCCCTGTATGGGGGTTGCACCATCCCAAAAAGTAATTACCCCTGTATGGGGGTTGCACCATCCCAAAAAGTA
>NC_090768.1:39188555-39231055 GCF_036898095.1 Palaemon carinicauda | reverse complement strand
TGTGTATAAAAGAAAAAGGGAAAAGTGACAAACCGCCATTTTTTTCAACCAGTCTTTGAAAGAGCCTTTATTCAATTTCTCTTCCATTGCGTATTCATAGGTATTTGCGATTGCCTTATAAATACATTATCATAAATGAGGCTGAAACCATATTACACTGGATATTAGATTGTATTACGTAAAGAACTTTAGATTTCATATACACTTGAAAAAAAATGTTGCAAAAATATCCTGCACTTAATGTTGCCGAGGATTTACCGTTTTAAAAACGGATATATTGATATATTGATTTGGTATAGGATAGGGTTTTGAACTCCAGCTGGAAGTTACGAAATTCTGTTTTATTTATTTATTTATTTTTTATTTTTTTTAGTTCTCATAACGTCAGAGATAACGGTACTGTAAGAGAGGAACGATACCCATCACAGTCGTCCTTAAATTACATAAGCAAAAATAAAATACAGTATATATGTTTCCTGATTACAAAAGTATTAAACAGAGGCGAGTTGGTTTACAAACAATTACAGTAAACTGTTCAATAGCGTATATGACCTCAAATATACTCTGCCACTCACATACACTGTCAAAAATTTGCTGTAAAAAACGGTATAAATCCTGGAATAAATGTTGCCAGATATTCATCGTTTTAAAAACGTATATATTGACGCAAAGGAGTGATATTATGGTCACACACCTGTAAAAGATCAAGACAAAGTAGGGTCAAATTACGGTCGCCTGTATTTTATTGAAATACTGCTGAGAACAGTATATTTTACAAAGAAGTTCTGATTGAAATTACGGTTTTTTTTAACAATGTATCTCAAAAGTTATTCGATACTTCATAGTTATTGGGAGTCTTGTATTCAGACATATCTCTCACACTGCCAGGTCAGATTCCCTTTCATTCTTCATTTTAATATTCCTGAATTATAATGTGAATGCCATCACTAATATGTGTATATACTGTATTACTAAAAAGATAAGGAAATGTACAATTAAGCAAATCATCTTCCTAACCAGGTAGTTGAATCAGTAGCGCTTCAAAAGTTCACATTCGCAGCAAAATTATTATTATTATTATTTTTTTTTTTAACAGGCTTACATTAGTCATTTTATAGTTTACATATCTCAAATATCTGTTTTAATATTGTTAATGCTTTCAAAATATTCTATTTTAATTTTTCATTACTTCTTATATCGTTTATTTATATCCTTAGTTCCTTTCCTCACTGGGCTATTTTTCCTTGTTGGAGCCCTTGGGTTTATAGCATCTTGCTTTTCAAACTAGGGTTGTAGTTTAGCTAATAATAATAATAATAATAATAATAATAATAATAATAATAATAATAGTGATTTACCCTAACGTGTGTAAGCAGGTGCATGAATGCAATTACTGAAAAATATATTAAAAATTTCTCGTAAAAAAGCGGAAATAATCCCGGAATAAATATTGTCAGTCTTTTGCCGTTTTAAAAACAGATATATCGACGTTAAGGAGTGATATTACGGTCACCAACCCTTGAAAGGTAATAACAAATTGGGGTAAAAATTACGGTCACCTGTATTACTGAAATACGGCTGTGAACAGTATAATTTTACGGAGAATTTCCGATTAGAATTACGGTTTTTTTTAACAGTGAAATGTAGTTAAGCTAATAATAGAAAATGACGAGAATCTAGTTAAACACAATAACAGACCAATAAAAAGAAACGACCCCAACTCAGCCAGTTAAGTTCTGTCTTAACTACCAAAAGCGTTGCTTAATTTGAATTATTTTACGATAAGCCCCCACCTTCACCTTACGTACTAAAAGGAGGTTGTTTTTGTTCCCGGACCGAATGCGAAGTAGAATATTAACGTATAATTGCTGTTATTTTCTCAATTTTTCCCTGTTTTCTGACTCGGGGTAATTAGGATACTACCGGTTACTGGACTGATGGGGAACATACACTGGAATTGAACTTCACGGCGGAAACGTGGCCTTTGAAAGCACCGTTTCTCCTTATCAGGGTCCTGGAATGGAACGTGGCCTTTGAAAGCACCGTTTCTCCTTATCAGGGTCCTGGAATGAAACGTACCCTTTGAAGGCACTGTTTCTCCCAAACAGGGTCCTGGAATGAAACTTGGCCTTTAAAAGCACCGTTTCTCCTTATCAGGGTCCTGGAATGAAACGTGCCCTTTGAAGGCACCGTTTCTCCTAATCAGGATCCTGGAAAGAAACGTACACATTGAAGGCACCGTTTCTCCCAATCAGGGTCCTGGAATGAAACGTGGCTTTAAAGGCACTGTTTCTCCCCTATCAGGGTCCTGGAATGAAACGTGGCCTTTGAAAGCACCGTTTCTCCTCTCAGGGTCCTGGAATGAAACGTGGCCTTTGAAAGCACCGTTTTCTCCTTATCAGGGTCCTGGAATGAAACGTGGCCTTTGAAGGCACCGTTTCTCCTACCCGGGTCCTGGAATGAAACGTGGCCTTTGAAGGCACCGTTTCTCCCTACCCGGGTCCTGGAATGAAACGTGGCCTTTGAAAGCACCGTTTCTCCCTATCAAGGTCCTGGAATGAAACGTGGCCTTTGAAGGCACCGTTTCTCCCTACCCGGGTCCTGGAATGAAACGTGGCCTTTGAAAGCACCGTTTCTCCCTATCAGGGTCCTGGAATGAAACGTGGCCTTTGAAAGCACCGTTTCTCCCTATCAGGGTCCTGGAATGAAACGTGGCCTTTAAAGGCACTGTTTCTCCCTATCAGGGTCCTGGAATGAAAACGTGGCCTTTGAAGGCACCGTTTCTCCTTATCAGGGTCCTGGAATGAAACTTGGCCTTTGAAGGCACCGTTTCTCCTTATCAGGGTCTGGAATGAAACATGGCCTTTGAAGGCACCGTTTCTCCTTATCAGGGTCCTGGAATGAAACGTGCCCTTTGAAGGCACCGTTTCTCCCAATCAGGGTCCTGGAATGAAACGTGGCCTTTAAAGGCACTGTTTCTCCCTATCAGGGTCCTGGAATGAAACGTGGCCTTTGAAGGCACCGTTTCTCCTAATCAGGGTCCTGGAATGGAAGTCGATCGGATCTTAAAGGTTTTAGCATTATGTATGATATCATAGATATGATAAGGGTTATGGTGGCCTGGTGGTAGTATCCTTGACTGGTGATTGGCAGACTGGGGTTCGAGACCCACTCAAGCTCGTTATGTTCCTTTGATGGCTGTAACCTCACCATTTTTGTGAGCTATGGAGGGGAGGGTTAGGGGAGCCTATAGGTCTATCTGCTAAGTCATCAACTTCCATTGCCTGGCCTTCCTTGGTCCTAACTACTTTTCTCCAAAAAATTAGTTCCTTTAGTAGCTGCCACCTACCATCCTTGTGAGCTAAGGCCTTCCTTGGTCCTAACTACTTTCTCCAAAAAAAAAAGTTTCTTTTGAAATCAAAAGTTAACTCTAACTCTCTCTCTCTCTCTCTCTCTCTCTCTCTCTCTCTCTCTCTCTCTCCTCTCTCTCTCTCCTCTCTCTCTCTCCCCTCTCTCTCACAGCCTCTTTTTATTCCAATTTTATATGCACAGATAATTAATTCAAACTACTTTCTTAAGAAAAACTTCAAAATACTTGCTTAAGAAAAAACAGGTTCTTTTTATACAATTAAAAAACAAACCGACATTCTCTCTCTCTCTCTCTCTCTCTCTCTCTCTCTCTCTCTCTCTCTCTCTCTCTCTCTCTCTCTCTCTCTCTCTCTCTCTCTCAACACTATTTTATTCGTATTATATGCATAGAATATTACTTTAAACCATTTCTTCAAAATACCCAAAAATATCATTTTCAAACCATTCTATGAATTTTATCTACATTCTCTCTCTCTCTCTCTTCTCTCTCTCTCTCTCTCTCTCTCTCTCTCTCTCTCTCTCTCTCTCTCTCTTACCAGCGAGTGAATTTAAACGTGAATACCTCATTCGTATCCATTTCATTTCAAAATTAAGACTGAGACCAACATCCAAGTTGTGTGGGAGGGGGAGGGAGTAGAAATAGAGGGAGGGGGAGGGGGGAAGGGAGAGAGAGAGAGGGGGGGGGGGGGTAAAGCAGCATGTGCCTCAGGCAGAAAAGCCCAGCGTCAGGCAATAAATAAGACGAATCGACCTATTAAGGATCACTCTCTCAGAAAATTCTTTCGAGAGATATACGGGTCTTTCAAACGAAGAAAAAAGAGAATTGCCGGACGTTAGCTATGTATCGAGATCAGTTTCAAAATGGCAGGGTAACATTTTCTTTTATATGTATGTATGTATGTATGTATATATGTATAAATTAATAGATTTATATGTTTATATATATAGGTATATATATATATATATATATATATATATATATATATATATATATATATATATAGAGGTGTATATTATATATATATATATATATATATATATATATATATATATATATATATATGACCACACATAAATATATGTACACACAAATATACATACATACATACGTGTATATATATATATATATATATATATATATATATATATATATATATATATATATATATATATATATGTATATATATATATATAAATAATGGGGTTGTGCTCATATCTGTGTTGTGAAATTGTGTACTACAAATAATGCTGCCTGTTTACATGCAAACAGCAAATCAACCATTCGCCACTATAAAATAGAATAGATTTTCAAAAGCTCAACTCAAAAATAGAAGGGATTTTCAAAAACTCCAATCAACTCAAAAATTGAAGGGATGTTCAAAAGCTCCAATCAACTCAAAAATAAAAGGGATTTTCCAAAAGCTCCAATCAACTCAAAAATAAAAGGGATTTTCTAAAGTTCCAACCAACTCAAAAATTGAGGGAATTTGCAAAAACTCCTATCAATTGAAAAATAGAAGGATTTTCAAAAGCTCCAATCAACTCACAAATTGAAGGGATTTTCAAAAGCTCCTATCAACTCAAAAATTGAAGGGATTTTCAAAAGCTCCAATCAACTAAAAACAGAGGGAATTTTCAAAATCTCCAATCAACTCAAAAATTGAAGGGATTTTCAAAAGCTCCAATCAACTCAAAAATTGAAGGATTTTCAAAGGCTCCAATCAACTAAAAAATAGGATTTTCAAAAGCTCTAATCAACTAAAAAATAGGAGGATTTTCAAAAGCTCCAACCAACTCAAAAATTGAAGGAATTTTCAAAAGCCCCAATCAATTAAAAAATTGAAGGGATCTTCAAAAGCTAAATCAACTCAAAAATAGAAGGAATTTTCTACAGCTCCAATCAACTTAAAAATTGAAGGGATTTTCAAAAGCTCCAATCACCCCAAAAATTGAAGGAATTTGCAAAAACTCCAATCAATTAAAAAATAGAAGGATTTTCAAAAGCTCCAATCAACTCCAAAGCGAACCGTCGAAGAGGGCGACTTTAGCAAGAGTCCTTTCCGCATGCCTCAAGCTCTTTGATCAGAAAATTAATTATGTCCGCCGGTCTTTCCTTTCCAACAGGAAAATAAGTTTAATCAAGTCACGATTGAAATAGTTTTGCATGATTTGCCTTCATTGTTATATGATGCTCCGCGAATTCTTTATTAAATTTTCCAAGTACGTTCCTGCATTGTTGGATGAGATTGTAATTCCAGAAGAGGTATTTCCCAATAAAGAGAATAGCCTTTTAATATCGTCCATAGTTTTACTTGAAAAATAAGCATGGCTTATATGTTAGATAAAATAAACCCATAATTTATGAAAAATTAAATTCCATTTTATATAAATTGTGGGTTAATTTTTTTTTAGTTTACGTGGAAAAATAAGCATGGATTATATGTTGAATAAAATAAACCCACAATTTATGAAAAATTAAATTCCATTTTATATAAACTGTGGGTTAACTTTACTTGAAGTATACTTTGTTCAAAGGTATGAACTCAGGATTTCCTCACAATTTGAGTTTTTTCTATAATAAACGATCGAACCCAACACAAATTGCTATAAACCAAAGTAAACCATTCATCTATAAACCTTTGCCATGTCTTGTAAATGTCGTGAATAGAATGATGATACCTAAAATAGTCTTAGTTGCCAAAAGAAATAGGTTTGTCATTATTGCTAATGCACCATCTAAGTAAAAGATCTGGTTGCTATATTGGACAGTCTATAGTAATTGATTTACACTGGCTGCCTATTAAAGCAAGTTTTGAGTTTAAAATATGTACAATAACCCATCAATTTATCAAAATGCCTAAAAGAATTGCGATATAACTTGCAGTCAACAAATCGTGTTGACACGAGAATAGTTACAAATGGTTTCAAATTATTGGAACCAAGATATATGTCTACTGTAGGTTCTAAATCCTTCGAATATGCGGCTCCAAGACTATACAGTAAGCTCCTACTAAACATCCGAAAGACTGGAGTTATTAATGCTTTCAAGAAGAAATTGGAGACTTTCTTGTTTTCTGAGTGCTTCAATAATATGGATTTGACAATAAACGAGCAATATGTGGTGTGAAATGTTGAATGTTTTGGAACAAACATGATACAATGACTTGGAATGTCCTGTGGAGAGTATAGTTCCCTTTCATTATAGGACCAGAAAAGCAACCCTTAAATTAGGCAGAGGGTTTGGGCCTTATCTTTTAGGAGACTATATAGTGTGTCATTGCGCTTCGCTGTAGTATGATCTTTTTCATAATGAAAAAAAAAAGTTCTATTGAACAGCAAATATTCATAGGTTTCTACATATTAAATTTACATCAGTCTAAAACCATAGTTTCCTATGGATTTGTTAGACAGGACTTTTAGAGGCTTCTCTCTCTCTCTCTCTCTCTCTCTCTCTCTCTCTCTCTCTCTCTCTCTCTCTCTCTCTCTCTCTCTCTCTCTCTCTCTCTCTCTCTCTCTCTCTCTCTCTCTCTCTCTCATCACCTCCAGATCAGTCTTAAGAACTCAGCAGTGTATTTCAGTTTCGCTGACGGGGATCGATTGTAAAGCCATCCCATCGGGGCAGACCCATTTGTAAAAACAAAAGTTCCAGTCCTAAGGTGATTGATCTCGAAGGCTACTCGATGAGAGAAGATATCTCATGATCCCCAGGGGGCCTATCAGGATCCATACTCCTCAAAAAAAAAAAAAAAAAAAAAAAAAAAATTGCATCGGAGGCTATCCAGGTCCCTACTCATAAAATAGTACAATTTAGATACACAATCTATGGCCAAGAGACAATGAAAATAGTGCTGGATGACCTTTAGCTTTCGTTTTTATGTGGATCTAAGAGATGAGGGAGAGAAGGCTTTTCGTTTGTTCTATACATATGATGGAATGTAAGACTTGAAGCACATAAGTATATTACGCACATAAATGTACCAATATGCGTGTAGGCCTATATAGAGTATATATATATATATATATATATATATATACATATATATATATATATATATATATATATATATATATATATATATATATATATATATATATATCCACACGTGTGTGTGTATGTGTACACAACACACACACACATATATATGTATATACAGTATATATATATATATATATATATATGTATATACAGTATATATATATATATATATATATATATATATATATATATATATACATATTCAAATTTATAATTAAATATACAAATTTATTTTCACGTCCACTCTAACAAATATTACTATATATATTTATAAAATTCTAAACATTCCGCCAATGTTCCATTATGCCCTTTTGTGTCTTACTTTTTCAGGCAACCTTCGCAATTGGCCCACACTCTTAAGAATTCCAGTTCAATTCTCAAATTTGTAAGAATTCCATTGTCAAGCGAGCATTCTCTCCTCTCATTAAACACAGGTCAACATCCAATACAAAATAATTAGGACTCTTTGAAGGATATCTCAGTATCCTTGAAAGTAAGTTACTCTCCAAAAAAAAGTAGTTTGGTCTCCAAGTTGTGGTATGATCTTCCTAATCGGGTAGTTGAATCAGTAGAACTTCAAAAAGTTCAAAGTTGGAGCAAATGTTTTTATGTTGACCAGGCTGACATGAGTCGTTTTATAGTTTATATATGACATATCTGTTTTTGACGTCGTTAATAGTTTATATAGGACATATCTGTTTTGACGCTGTTACTGTTTTTAGAATGATATATTGTTGATTTATTCTCATCATTTATTTATTTCCTTATTTCCTTTCCTCACTGGGCTATTTTTCCCTTTTGGAGCCCTTGGGCTTATAGCATCTTGCTTTTCCAACTAGGTTTGTAGCTTGGCTAGTAATAATAATAATAATAATACTCTACAAAAGAGTAGTTTGGTCTCCATTGAAAATAATTCTGTACCTTGGGAAATGGCTCAGCATCCAGGAATGTAGTCTAGCTATTATCCTTTAAATAAAGGTAAAAGGTAAAGATGTCTGGTTTCAATTCCAGTTTCATCAGAATAGATGTTCACCAGAACGTCAACCACAGCAGTAGCCTCCATAGTAAATAACTTGATACTCACGTTCCCGGGCTGGGATCGATCTGCTGACATGCAAATGCTAGGCGAACACGTTACCACTGTACTAGACTGGGAAATATGAGTACGTCAACTTGTTAGCACGGCATTCTAGGAAATTGCCCATTTTCATAGAAAATTACTTTCCTTCTTCATAAACTTTCACCATCCAAGAGAATAACTTAGGCCCCTACAGTTACCCAGTCACCAAGAAAATGGTCTGTATCCTATTATTATTATTATTATTATTATTATTATTTGCTAAGCTGCAACCCTAGTTGGAAAAGCAGGATGCTATAAGGCCAGGGGCTCCAACAGGGAAGACAGCCCAGTGAGGAAAGGAAACAAGGAAAAAATTGATTGTTTCAAGAACAGCAACAATAATAAAATAAATATCTCCTATATATAAACTATAAAAACTTTAACAAAACAAGAGAATAAACAAGAGAGAACAGTGTGGCCGAGTGTACCCTCAAGCAAGAGAACTCTAACCCAAGGCAGTGGAAGACCACGGTACAGAGGGTATGGCACTACCCAAGACTAGCGAACAATGGTTTGATTTCGGATTGTCCTTCTCATAGAAGAGCTGCTTACCATAGCTAAAGAGTCCCTTCTACCTTTACCAAGAGGAATGTAGCCACTGACCGATTACAGTGCAGTAATTAACCCTTTGAAAGAAGAAAAATTGTTTGGTAATCTCAGTGTTGTCAGGTGTATGAGGACAGAGGAGAATATGTAAGGAATAGGCCAGACTACTCGTTGTATGTGTAGGGAAAGGGAAAATGAACAGTAACCAGAGAGAAGGATCCAATGTAGTAATGTCTGGCCTATCAAAGGACTCCTCTAGCGGTAGCATCTCAACGGGTGGCTGGTGCCCTGGCCAACCTACTACCTTCAAAATGTCCCAGAAAATAGCTAGACCTCATAGAATAGCTAATCATCCTAAAAGGTAACTCGGCTTCCTATGATATAGCTCAGCCTACTAGAAAGACCTAAGCACCCTGGAAAATAGTTTGACATCCTGGGGGAATAGCAAAGCATCCTAGAATTATCCTTCAAAGTAGCTTGGCATCTCAAGAGAATATCTCAGCGTCCCGAAAACTAGCCCAGAAAAAAAAAAAAAACAAAAAAAAAAAGTTGGCATACCGAAAAATAATTCGGTATATGGAAAATAACTTGGTACCGAAAAATAGGTCAGTATACTGGAAAGTCACTTGCTACCCAAAAAAAATCCAATTATACTGGAAAATAACTTGCTACCGAAAAATAGGTCAGTATACTGGAAAGTCACTTGCTACCCAAAAAAAATCCAATTATACTGGAAAATAACTTGCTACCGAAAAATAGGTCAGTATACTGGAAAGTCACTTGCTACCCAAAAAAAATCCAATTATACTGGAAAATAACTTGCCACCGAAAAATAGGTCAGTATAAAGGAAAGTCACTTGCTACCCAAAAAAAATCCAATTATACTGGAAAATAACTTGCCACCGAAAAATAGGTCAGTATACTGGAAAGTCACTTGCTACCCAAAAAAAATCCAATTATACTGGAAAATAACTTGCCACCGAAAAATAGGTCAGTATAAAGGAAAGTCACTTGCTACCCAAAAAAAATCCAATTATACTGGAAAATAACTTGCCACCGAAAAATAGGTCAGTATAAAGGAAAGTCACTTGCTACCCAAAAAAAATCCAATTATACTGGAAAATAACTTGCTACCGAAAAATAGGTCAGTATACTGGAAAGTCACTTGCTACCCAAAAAAAATCCAATTATACTGGAAAATAACTTGCTACCGAAAAATAGGTCAGTATACTGGAAAGTCACTTGCTACCCAAAAAAAATCCAATTATACTGGAAAATAACTTGCCACCGAAAAATAGGTCAGTATAAAGGAAAGTCACTTGCTACCCAAAAAAAATCCAATTATACTGGAAAATAACTTGCCACCGAAAAATAGGTCAGTATACTGGAAAGTCACTTGCTACCCAAAAAAAATCCAATTATACTGGAAAATAACTTGCCACCGAAAAATAGGTCAGTATACTGGAAAGTCACTTGCTACCCAAAAAAAATCCAATTATACTGGAAAATAACTTGCCACCGAAAAATAGGTCAGTATAAAGGAAAGTCACTTGCTACCCAAAAAAAATCCAATTATACTGGAAAATAACTTGCTACCGAAAAATAGGTCAGTATACTGGAAAGTCACTTGCTACCCCCCAAAAATATCCAATTATACTGGAAAATGACTTGCTACCGAAAAATAAGTCAGTATACTGGAAAATAACTTGCTACCCCAAAAATATCCAATTATACTGGAAAATGACTTGCTACCGAAAAATAGGTCAGTATACTGGAAAATAACTTGCTACCCCCAAAAATATCCAATTATACTGGAAAATGACTTGCTACCAAAAAATAGGTCAGTATACTGGAAAATAACTTGCTACCCAAAAAATATTCAATTATACTGGAAAATGACTTGCTACCGAAAAATAGCTGAGTATTCTGGAAAATAACTTGCTACCGAAAAATAGTTCAGTAAACAATAAAATAACTTGCAACCAAAATATAGGTTAGTATACTGGAAAATAACTTGCAACCAAAAAATAGGTCAGTATACTGGATAATAACTTGCTATCGCAAAATAGTTCAATATATTGGAACATAATAATAATAATAATATACGAAAACATGATAACGCTCATGAGAGCAGTTAAATGACCTTAATAATATAACAACGTCCAGATTAAAAAACTGAAATTCTTAGTCCCAAAAATCAGCATTCTGGAAAATAGGTCAACATGGAGGAAAATAGGATGGCACACTTGAAAACCGATCTCTTTCCTGGAAAATTGGTCAACATCTTAACAAACACGGATTTCAAGTCCTGAAGGATCTTGAATATTTTGAAGAAATGTTGGAAGGTTGTGAAGTAGAGAGGCTGGGTGCGAGGTGTAAGGCCACGGATGAGAGACTGAACGTAGAGTGTAAGATAACGGAGGAGACTGAACGTAATGTATAGAAACAAGGATCAAAGACTGAACGTAAAGAGTACAATCTATGGATGCGGGACTGAACGTAGTGTACAGTCATGGATGTGGGACTGAACGTATAGTGTACAGTCATGGATGTGGGACTGAACGTAAAGTGGACAGTCACGAAAAGGAGACTGAACACGTAGTGTATGGTCATGGATGAGACTGAACGTAAACTGTATGAAAACGGAGGATACTCCACGTAAAGTGTGCAATCTCGGATGAAAGACTGAACGTAAAGTGTACAGTCATGGGTGTGAGACTGAACGTAAAGTGTGCTGCAATCGCAGATGAAAGACTGAACGTAAACTGTATGATCACAGAAGAGACTGAACGGAAAGTGTGCAACCACGGATGAAAGACTGAACGTAGAGTGCACGATCACGGAGGAGACTGAACAGAAAATGTGCAATCACGCATGAAAGACTGAACGGAAAGTGTACAGTCATGGGTTTGAGACTGAACGTAAACTGCGCTGCAATCACTGATGAAATACTGAACGTAAAGTGTACGGCTATGGACGCCAGACTGAACGTAAAGTGTGCTGCAATCACGGATGAAAGACTGAACGGAAAGTTTACGGTTATGGATGCCAGACTGAACGTAAAGTGTGCTGCAATCACGGATGAAAGACTGAACGTAATGTCTACGGTCACGAGAGACTTAAAGTAAAAGTCAAAGGACGCGAACGAGAGACTGAACGTAAACTGGTCTTTAAAGAAATCCTAAGAACGTTCAAACTGACCCAATTCTGAAAAAGTTCTGATGAAGTCGAAAGGAGGAACAAACATTGTGTCATGGTTGATATAAAAAAAAATATCAGAATCCATTTTTTTTTCTTTTTTTTTTTTTGTAATATCTAACGTATCGTGATGAAATAAACCTGATTTTTAAGTTATTTAAAACGAAGTAAAATTTTTATTATGTGATTCTATTCCTGTTTCATTTGATGTCCAAAATATACTTGAGATATCTCAAGAGAATTATTCCTTCCCAAAATATAAACGTAAAAATCGAGAATTATTTCCTCTCATTTGTGCTATAAGGATTTCCAGGGATATTATCTCTCTCTCTCTCTCTCTCTCTCTCTCTCTCTCTCTCTCTCTCTCTCTCTCTCTCTCTCTCTCTCTCTCTCTCCCAATCCCGAGTCTTATTTGCTCTTCTCGAAGCTTTAACGCAACAATAGATTCTTCCCCAGATACAGAAATTTCAGGGTTCTTCTTCTTCTTCTTCTTCTTCTTCTTCTTCTTCTTCTTCTTCTTCTTCTTCTTCTTCTTCCGTGTAATGCTCTTCCGTGTGATTCTTTCCTTAGGAAAAACGAAAGTGCTTATGTTTCGAAATAGCAAATAGAGGACATACGGAAGCGTGTTACGTCAAATTCACAAATTATTTGTGTTGCTATTTTCATTATATAAACAATTGTAATGTCCTAGTCAGTCTCGATCTTGGTATCAATCTACTAATGTTATACAAAAAAGTGATACACTATCCCCGTTGCTCTCACATACATACATACATATATATATATATATATATATATATATATATATATATATATATATATATATATATATATATATATATATATATATATATACATATATATATATGTATATATACACATATACATATATATACATATATATGTATATATACACATATACATATATATACATATATATATGTATATATACACATATACATATATATACATATATATATATGTATATATACACATATATACATACATATATATATATATATATATATATATATATATATATATATATATATATATATATATATATATATAGCAAACTTACTTTTCATATTATATTTATTATGGATCTATATATACAAAAGATAAAGAAATTCAGGTACATGTATTGCGAATGTAATTTCTATACTACATGACCCTTATATATATATATACAACTCAAAAGAATCATATTTTTAGCAAGTCTGATTAATATCGAACTGCACGTTTATTCAATTTGGTTAAATTCTGCAGCAACGAACAGGAATACTGAAAGAGTTTTAGTTTTAAGTTTAACAATTTTGCATTTTTTAATGTTCTCTGTCGTAATATAAAAATTACAAATGTAAAATCACAGATAGGCAAAATATATCATTCATGTTATTTATCGGTGTTTCCCTATCTTAATTTCCTAATATTGTAACGTCTATGTTTAAATTGGTAAATTGAACAAAATTACAATTTAATTTTACATGAAGATAAACTCAGTTTCAGGATATAAGGAAGTTAAGAGGAAGTTGAAAAATTATGGCGAAAAAGACAATTGACATTAAATGGATGATTGATTGATTGATTTGATGTTTTCAGGCATCCTGACATCCTTAAATGGATGAAATTTACAGGAGCCGAAGTAAAATAAAAATACGAAGTGTCCTATTCTTTGAAATATACAGGAGCTAAGGTAAAATAGAAATACGAAGTGTGTCCTATACTTTGAAATATACAGGAGCAAAGGTAAAATAAAAATACAAAGTGTGTCCTATTCTTTGAAATATACAGGAGCTAAGGTAAAATGAAAATACAAAGTGAGTCCTACTCTTTGAAATATACAGGAGCTAAGGTAAAATAAAAATACAAAGTGTGTCCTATTCTTTGAAATATACAGGAGCCGAAGTAAAATAAAAATACGAAGTGTGTCCTATTCTTTGAAATATACAGGAGCTGAGGTAAAATAAAAATACGAAGTGTGTCCTATTCTTTGAAATATACAGGAGCTAAGGTGAAATAAAAATACGAAGTGTGTCCTATTCTTTGAAATATACAGGAGCTAAGGTAAAATAAAAATACGAAGTGTGTCCTATTCTTTGAAATATACAGGAGCTAAGGTAAAATAAAAATACGAAGAGTGTCCTATTCTTTGAAATATACAGGAGCTAAGGTAAAATAGAAATACGTAGTGTCCTATTCTTTGAAATATACAGGAGCTAAGGTAAAATAAAAAGACGAAGTGCGTCCTATTCTTTGAAATATACAGGAGCCAAGGTAAAATAAAAATACGAAGTGTGTCCTACTTTTTCCCTCTTTTTTTTCTTCTTCAAAGTCTGGAGCTTCGCTACTCCGAGAACAATTGGAAATACAAAGAAAATCAAGCTCTGTCCAGATTACGAGCGGATGTCGAAGCCTTTCGGTGCAGGAAGACGAGAAGCAAATAGTTGACTAGCGAGAATAGTTTTGATTTTATGTTTATGTTTCATGTATAGATGGATGTGTATGTATGTATGTATGTATATATATATACATATATATATATACATATATATATATATATATATATATATATATATATATATATGTGTGTGTATATATATATATATATATATATATATATATATATATATATATTTACACATAAATATATATTATTATTATTATTACTATTTGCTAAGTTACAACCCTAATTGACAAAGCAGGATGCTATAAGCCCATGGACTTCAACAAGGAATTATGTTTACATATTTATATATCATGTACACACGCGCGCACACACACACACACACACATATATATATATATATATATATATATATATATATATATATATACTGTATATATACATACATATAAATATATACATAGTTGGGAAAGCAGGATGCTGCAAGTCCATGGGCTTCAACAGGGAAATTAGTCCAGTGAGGAAATGAAGTAATGAAATCTGATAGAAGTGTGTTTGAGTGTACTCTCAAGTAAGAAAACTCTAACCATAGACAGTACAAAACCATAATACTGAGGCTACGGCACTACCCAAGACTAGAGAACAATGGTTTGATTTTGGAGTGTCCTTCTCCTAGAAGAGCTGCTTACCATAGCGAAAGAGTCTCTTCTATCCTTACCAAGAGGAAAGTAGCTACTGAACAATTACAGTGCAGTAGTTAACCTTTCAAGTGAAGTAGAATTTTCCGTTTATCTTCGTGTTATTGGGTGCATGAGGAAAGAGAAGTGTGTAATGAATAGGCCAGACTATTCGGTGTGTGTGTGTGTGTGTGTGTGTGTGTCTAGCCAAAGGAAAAATAAGCCGTCTCCAGAGAGGGATCCAATACAGTAATATCTGTCCCGTCAAAGGGCCCAATAACTGTCTTAGGGTAATATCTCAACGAGTGGCTGGCGCCTTGGCCAACCTACTACCTTATATATATATATATATATATATATATATATATATATATATATATATATATATATATATATATATATATACATATATACATATATATATACATATATATATATATATATATATATATATATATATATATATATTATCTTTAGATGGTTTGTAGATTTTTCGTTCAATTTTATTCTTTGAAAATGTTTTTGGCTGCAACCTTTCAAAACTAATAAAATATCATACAAAGACCTAAAAATATTTATCACGGATATGAATGATTCGTTCCAAGATTTACGTATAAAGGTCCAGTCACACATGCATGTTTAGGCTAGCCGTATTATCACGTATCAAAAAGTGCACGTATAACGTCAGTACAACGCAGTTCGCTGGTTCGTGCAACGCAGTAATTGTGGAAACGTCCCAGCAACCTAGGACGTACCTTGCCGTATGAACGGTACCTCGTGGATACCTGGCGGTACGGCGAGGGCCACGTATATTGTGGGCAGCTCACAATATACGTGGGTCGTCACGTATCCGTGATTGTACTTGACTATACGTTGGGCGCACGGGAGGCCAACCTAGGGGCAACCGGAACATACGTGAACATACGTAATGTATAACGTCAGTGCTAAGGAAGCCCAACGCCATCTTCACGTATTGTGGCTGTTTCCCCGCCAAACACGCCACCGCCAGGTAGCGTTAAGGCAGCGGCGCGGCAACGTGGCTTCAGTGTGACAGAGAGAGAGAGAGAGAGAGAGAGAGAGAGAGAGAGAGAGAGAGAGCCCTGCTTTACTAAAACTACAAACCTTTTTTCTTATATCTCCAAACTATAATTAGATACTTAACGAGAGAGAGAGAGAGAGAGAGAGAGAGAGAGAGAGAGAGAGAGAGAGAGAGAGAGATAGAGAGAGATTTTGGTGGGTAAACACATTGTTTCTAATTTTCCCCTGCTATAAGTTTCGTAATAATTCAAAATCTCTTTTAACATATGTATTATTTTATTAATGAATATTTCTCATGGAGTTATAGACAGTATACTATATCCCATACCTGGGAGTATAGAGGAGGCATGCCTGGCACCAACCTCGCGCTGATATACCTCTGATGAAAGTCTGACGTAGCTCTGACGTTGCTCTGACGTAGCTCTTATGTAGCTCTGACGTAGCTCTGACGGCACTTGACGTACCACCTACGTCACCATACCTAGTAAAGACGTTATGCTTGCGTGACCCTTCACGTACTACCTGGAAGTATGTCCATACAGTAGGTCCACATAACGTATGCACAACGTAAGTACAACGCACAACGGCTGCCACTCACGCACTACGTCACACTAACGCAGTACTAACGTCATACTGACGTGCGTAGGTGCAACGTAGGTGCAACGTTGTGCGGCACAATTCAATACCTGTGTGGGCGTGGTTAAAAACGCACGTTTGGCCGCGTATGGGCATATGGGAGGACATACCGGGTGAGAACATGCATGTGTGACTCTACCTTAAAAAGATTTTCCACAAGGATAAATGATTTATTAACAAGAATGTGGAAGACGTTTTCTGAGAATATGAAATACTTTCCCACGTATATAAAAAATAAATCTTACCAACAATATGAAATATCTTTCCACAAGGACATATGAAATCTCAAAAAAAAAAAAAAAAAAAAAATTCTCCCCTTTATGGATATGAAAAATAAAATATCTCATTCCTGTGAAAAGCTTTTTATCATAAAGAACACATAGAATGTTCCAATGAGGATATTAAAGCTTTTATTTTTATATATAATTCACACTTCCCGTGGAAACTTAGCTCATTCTCCAGACCGTTCAGGGCTACTCCATCCCTTGAATGCGCGAGAAGCCTTTTTGCCGAGCCAGCAAATGGAGCCAGCGAATCTAAACCGAGCAAACACACTCGCAGGATCCCGAGCGAAGGAGTTAAAGTTTTGAGCTAACAAGACTTCGACGAGCGACGTTTAATTCTTAAGGTATTTTATGTCCTTTTTCGCTTCTTTCTGAATATAATTTTCCAAATGAATTATTTTGACTTGTTTCCATATTCTTACATTATAATTTTTAGATTCATGCTGCTTAGATTAAACAGAGGATCATCTGAACTTATAGTTTTTTTTTCATATAGGATTGAGTTTTTTTTTTTTCATATAGGATTGAGATAGTTTTTTTTTCATATAGGATTGAGATAGTTTTTTTTTTCATATAGGATTGAAATAGTTTTTTTCATAAAGGATTGATATAGTTTTTTTTATATAGGATTGAGATATAGTTTTTTTTCATATAGGATTGAGATAGTTTTTTTCATATAGGATTGAGATATAGTTTTTTCATATAGGATTGAGATAGGGCCTACATAATGTAATCAAGTTTTCGGCGTGTTTCTAAGCATGAATATATTTGAACCCCCCCCCCCCTTCTCTCTCTCTCTCTCTCTCTCTCTCTCTCTCTCTCTCTCTCTCTCTCTCTCTCTCTCTCTCTCTCTCTCTCTTTCGTGTTGGCTGTGCCTAGTTGCCTAAGTATTTGTTTAACCAGGGGCTGGTATGCTGGTTTGTGTGATGAAAGGGCTTGGAGTGCTTGATCAAGCTCGCTAGTTTCTTTTAGTATCTGCAACCTCACCATCCTTGTGAGCTAAAACTGGGGAGTTTGGGCGAGCATATAGGTCTATCTGCCGAGTCATCAGCAGCCATTGCCTCGCCCTCCCTGGCCCTAGCTTGGGTGGAGAGGGGCCTTAGGAGCTGATCATACAGATATATGCTCAGTCTATGGGGGAATGGTCCTGCTTGATAAGGCAATATCACTGTACCTTGCCTCTATCATCAATGACGGCCTTTAAACCTTTAAAAACTGAAGTATGTATGACAGTGAAACTTTCTGAAATTGAAAAATATATGTCACTATTTTCTAACTGAAACTTTAAATCCATCAGTCTTTCGTTTGAGACTGTTAGACTGAATTCAATTCCACGAGTTCGCCTCCTGGCGAAAGTGGAAGCACTTGAAAGTAATTACGGACCATTGATGCCAATTTCGAGAAAAGGTCTCTCAAGTTTGTTGACTGTATTGCGGACTTATTTCTCGTGTGTCATAGGTACAGTTGGACACAAGAGTCCCTAGTACACCTCATTTCGAATAAGCGCACCCTGTTACTCCCTACTCCGCGGTGAGTAACCAAACAGATAGTATAGAGAGATAGCAGAGGTGGTAGGCGGGGCTAAACATAGGAGCTTGCCTCGCAGAACGGGTGTGAATGGGTGTAATTCTTCAGAATTAGGTGTACCAGGAATTCATGTGTCCGACTGTACGTTTAAAGTATTACCGGTTGTCTAAATATTTTTAGTTAAACATTCGTTTTTGGCTCTGAATAATATTTTCTTATCGGCTTCATTTGCGCTAAATCAACTTTTACCTAATTTCTAACCAAAAATGATGGCCTTCTAAATAAAAAAAAATCTTAAGATATTAAAATCTTATACTGTATGTCTCATTTCATGTACCTTAAATTGATATAGGCTATCTGGTTTCCTAAACAGCAAATAAATCTTGGTAATGTTAATACATGACATAAGGTTATCATATCAGACATCCTCTTGTTTGAACTACATGCCTTCAATCTCTGCACATCAGTAAACAGTGATTAAATGGATCTAGTCTTCGTTAATGTGTGACCGCAACTAGTGTGGAAGTTTACTCATAAGCAGAATCTTCCTTTTCTATGTACCCGATTGATTGCTGTGGATTTTGAATCAAGAACAATTTTCGTGTCCCATACGGATTCTGCAATATGATACATTAGATTATCCCGATTGATTGATTGATTGATTTGAGGTTATCTGGCATCCTGATATCTAAGGTCATTGACGCCGATAGATTATCCCGAGGAAATGTTTATTGTAACAAAAAAACAAAAGCAAAACAAAAACAAAAAAGAACAAAAGGGGACTTTTTTTCTCTTTGCTCCTCCCAGCCTGACGAGGGATTGAGCCAAGTTTGACTGGTAATGCTAGGGTGTCACGAACTACTGAAACGTGACACGGATTCCATCATCAGCATCATCTCTTCCTACACCTATTGACGCAAAGGGCCTCGGTTAGATTTGCCAGTCGTCACTATCATGAGAATAAGACGAACATAAAAAAAAGGTTTTTCGTAATTTTAAAAAAAAAAAAAAAACTTATGAATATGACTTTTTTTTATAAAAAATTACAAAACTTCACTCAGTTGCGAATTTATCTTTCACAATACTACCAAACAAACGAAAACAAAAATAACAAAAAGTGCAGTTGAGAGAATGTATATAAACACTTGTTTTGATTTAAAAAATCTAGCTCAATATGGTATTTTCGAAATGAAAATAGATATGTGTATGCTGAATTAGGTATTTTAATTCTAAATTTCATTTAGATTTTTATATAAAATCTAATTCCAGGAAAATTTTTGAAAAATAACTATAGCAATAAAAAGTACTTATATAGTTATTTTAATGTTACTGTTCTTAAAAAAAAATTTCCCTTGTTTCCTTTCCTCAATGGGCTATTTTCCCTGTTGGGGCCCCTGGGCTTATAGCATCCTGCTTTTCCAACTAGGGTTGTAGCTTAGCAAATAATAATAATAATAATAATAATAGTAATAATAATAATAATAATAATAATAATAACAATAATAATAATATAGATAAACACTTGCTTTGACAATGAAAATTTAGATTAATACATTATTTTCGAAATGAAAATAGATATGTGTATGCTGAATTAGGTATTTTAATTCTAAATTTCATTTAGATTTTTATGTAAAATCTAATTCCAACAAAATTTTGGAAAAATAACTATAGCAATAAAAAGTACTTATATAATTATTGTAAAACCAACATTCAAATGTTTAAAATACAGGAAAATCAAAAGTATTAGAAATTATCACATACTTCCCATGTACGAAATGACACTCAACTATTGGTAATTACAAAAAAAAAAAAAAAAAAAATTACGAGGAATTCCTCACAAAACACAAAAAGAGATAAAAGATTAACTTTCAAATAAAGTAATATATTACCAATGACTAAATCCTAAAATTCCTCTCCCAGAATCCTCCACACGATTTCAGAGTTAATATTTCGAAAGAGAATTTTCACCAGACTCCTTAACCAATTAGACGAAACTGCTTCTAATTCATAAGAGATTGATTCTTCAACACATATTTATTGAATACAATTTCCCAATACCAGTAGTTTATTCTATTCATATTCGAATCACGCCATTAATTTCACTAAAAGTTTCTAATAAAAATCAATGATGAATCTATAAACCCTTTACACACATTTCATAAGATAGAAGAATTTAAGCAAAAACATACGCTTCGAGTGTAGACGCTGAGAACCAGCTTATTCCAGAGACATTGGAACCATTTACTCAAAAAAAAAAAAAAAAAAAAAAAAAAAAAACCCGGCGATGATTCCAGCGGATTTGAACCCAGCAAACGTTCTTTGCAGCAAGGTCACCTTGCTCTGCTAGCAACGTTTCAACAAGAGTGCAGTTTAAACCAGTTTTCTCTCCAATGTAAAGTTGCCACTTACTGAATTAATCTGACCGAATTTACATTTTACTGTTTTGCTAACATTCGGGACTGGGACCCACTATCAGTAACTTTATAAATTTCTAACTAACTAGTTAATATTACTGAAAATTAATTCATGAAACGGAAAGATATGTGAAGAGAAAAATACATAATTACAGAAATATTTGAATATTTGAGTTTCTTGTTTCATTGGATTTAAGATCTTATAGACATTTACTCGATCAATTGCCAATAAAATGGTGGGTTGTTTTTCATCATTTCTTGATAATTCATGAAAGGGGTGATTACATCCTTATCCAATAGTAAACACATGAGAATAAATATAGACATTATATATTTATATATACCATATATACAGTATATATATATACATATTTATATATATACATACATACATATTTAATCATACTGTATATATATATATATATATATATATATATATATATATATATATACTATATACATATCTATACACATACATACATATATATACATATAACCTACTGTGTATACATATATATATATATATATATATATATATATATATACATATATATATACATTTATATACAGTAGATTATATATGTATATATATGTATGTATATATGTTTGTATGTGTACAGATATGTATGTAGTATATGTATGTAGTATATATATATATATATATATATATATATATATATATATATATATATATACAGTAGATTATATATGTATATATATGTATGTATATATGTTTGTATGTGTACAGATATGTATGTAGTATATATATATATATATATATATATATATATATATATATATATATATATACAGTAAAATTAAATATGTATGTGTATGAGAGAGAGAGAGAGAGAGAGAGAGAGAGAGAGAGAGAGAGAGAGAGAGAGAGAGAGAGAGAAAGCAGTACTTTCTTTACTTACTCTCAGTCGGAATATAGAAAATCTAACTACGAAAAGCTCCAGAATCAAAATGTCCCTTCCATGTTCTTTGTTAGCTCGAAAGTTTAACTCCATTACTCGATCGTTTTGAGACTGTTTGCTGGAATGCAATTCGCTGACTCCATTTGCTGGCGAAGGCAGCCAGCGAGTCTTTCAGAGCAATTACGGCCCAGGAAAGCGAATTAAGAGAAAGCGAATTAAGAGAAAGCGAACGTGTATGTATATATATTTAACACCGTCAACTTCATGTAAATGGATCTCTCGTTCGTGGGAGATGCAGCAGTTAATGTTTAGGACATATGGAAACGATATCGGTTGAAACTTAAAGTACATACATGTACAGTATCAGCCAATATATTCATTTATACTGTGTGTATATATATATATACATATATATATATATATATATATATATATATATATATATATATGTATATATAAACCGCAGATATATAAATATATATATATATATATATATATATATATATATATATATATAATGTATAATATACACATATACATAAACACATACACACACATATATATGTATGTATGTATGTATGTATGTATGTATGTATGTATGTATATATATATATATATATATATATATATATGACTCACACTTTTAATATTTTCCTCTCTGATGGTCAACTAAGTCAAGCCTACTTCTTGTTTACATTCGAAGCCTGCTAAGCTTAGGAATTCACTTCCTTCCTCTGCTTCTACCTTCTATAAGAATTACCTATTTTAAGAGGTAAGTCAGTCGATACTTAAACTCCCCCACCCCCCACCCCCATAACTTCTACCCTCAACCCTCCTACCTCTCCCCTCCACCCACTGTTATTATCATCACGTGCTAAGCTACAGCTCTAGTTGGAAAAGTAGGATGCTTTAAGCCTGAGGGCTCCAACAGGGAAAATAACCCAGTGAGGAAAGGAAATAAGGAAACTACAAGAGAAATATTTAACAATATAAAATACTTTAAGAACAGTATCCTTAAAATAAATATTTCATATATAAACTATAAAAACTTTAAAAAACCAAGAGGAATAGAAATATGATAGAACAGTGTGCCCGAGTGTACCCCAAGCAAGAGAACTCTAACCTAAGACAGTGAAAGACCATGGTACAGAGGCTCTACTCTTTTCTTCCTCTATTCATTCTCCGACCTCATTCTAACCTTTCCTCTAATCTTTTTTTTTTCTTTTTTTCTTTTTCTTTTTTTTTTCCTGGCCTCGTTCAGGAAATTAAGTGTAGTTATTTTTACGGGGGAAAAGTTGCATTTTGTAGAAACGTTGTCAATAAAATGAAGAAATGCACAAGATGTGATGTGGCCTTTGAAAACTTTATCTAAAAAAAATTCTTTAATTGGCATTAAGATACACAAAATGCAGTTTAACGATATATGTAAAATGATATATTTTGAAATGTATAATAAAACTGAATATACAATTTTATGATATTTATAAAGTGCTATATTTTGAAATGTATAATAAAACTGAATATGCAATTTTATGATATCTATAAAATGCTATATTTTGAAATGTATATTAAAACTGAATATACAATTTTATGATATTTATAAAATGCTATATTTTGAAATGTATAATAAAACTGAATATGCAATTTTATGATATTTATAAAATGCTATATTTTGAAATGTATAATAAAACTGAATATACAATTTTATGATATTTATAAAATGCTATAATTTGAAATGTATAATAAAACTGAATATACAATTTTATGATATTTGTAAAATACTATATTTTGAAATGTATAATAAAACTGAATATGCTATTTTATATTTATAAAATACTATATTTTAAAATAATGAAACTGAATATTTAACTGTTTAAAGTAAAGAAAATTAATGAATATAGATAAGCTAATTAAGCTTATCAATTACGTTAGACTAAAAAATAACCTGTTTACCCAATTGGCAAGATTTCTTATATGGCAAAAATAAATGAGAAAGCTCAACTTTAAACTTACAAGAACTTTATCATTTACATTTAGTTAAGGATTGTACGTATAAATATAGATGAATATATAAGAAGGAATTCTAAAAAAAATCACTTTAAAGTACAGAAGACGTACAAACATTCGACTAACAAACATTCGACTTTCAAACATTCGACTAACAAACATTCGACTTTCAACCATTCGACTTACAAACATTCGACTTACAAACGTTCGGAGATACAAACATTCGACCTCCAAACATTCGACTGACAAACATTACTCACAAATATTCGACTTACAAACATTCGGAGATACAGAAAATCGTCAACTTAAAAACATTCGACTAACAAACGTTCAACTAACAAACATTCGACTAACAAACATTCTACTTGCAAACATTCGACTCACAAACATTTGACTTACAAACATTCGACCAACAAACATTCGACTTTACATACATTCGACTTTACATACATTCGACTAACAAACATTCGACTTACAAACATTCCACTAACAATCATTCAATTTAAAAACATTCGAGTAACAAACATTCGATTTAAAAACATTCGACTAACAAACATTCAACTTACAAACATTCGACTTTACATACATTCGACTTACAAACATTCGACTTACAAACATTCGACTTACAAACATTCGAGTAACAAACATTCAATTTAAAAACATTCGAGTAACAAACATTCGATTTAAAAACATTCGATTAACAAGCATTCAACTTACAAACATTCGACTAACAAACATTCGACCAACAAACATTCGACTTTACATACATTCGACTAACAAACATTCGACTTACAAACATTCGAGTAACAAACATTCAATTTAAAAACATTCGAGTAACAAACATTCGATTTAAAAACATTCGATTAACAAGCATTCAACTTACAAACATTCGACTAACAAACATTCGACCAACAAACATTCGACTTTACATACATTCGACTAACAAACATTCGACTTACAAACATTCCACTAACAAACATTCAATTTAAAAACATTCGAGTAACAAACATTCGATTTAAAAACATTTGACTAACAAACATTCAACTTACAAACATTCGACTAACAAACATTCGACTTGCATACATTCGACTCACAAACATTTGACTTTACATACATTCGACTAACAAACATTCGACCTAAAAAACATTCGACTAACAAACATTGGACTTACAAACATTAGACTTACAAACATTCGACTTACAAACATTCGGAGATACAAACATTCGACTTAAAAATATTCGACTTTACAAACGTTCGACTTACAAACATTCGACAAACAAACATAAATCCAACTGAAAATAACAAAGATAAGATAAGAAAATACTGTAATAAACCAATATCATATCATTCAATACAGTAATCAAAATGACATTTGTAATAAACTGATATTTATTTCATATGAAACCTGACTATTTGTTGAATTTTGTAGCTGGAATCATAGGCGTGGGATTGTGGTTAGGCCTACCGTAAGCCAAAATTTCAAATATTCGACTTAAAAACAACTCGACTTACAAACAACGCGACAAATAACCAATTCGACTCACAAACAGTTCGACTAACAACTCGACTTACTCAACTTACAAGCAACGCGACAAATAAGCAATTCGACTCACAAACAGTTTGACAAACAACTCGACTTTCAAGCAACGCGGCAAATAAGCAATTCGACTCACAAACAGTTCGACAAACAACTCGACTTACAAGCAACGCGGCAAATAAGCAATTCGACTCACAAACAGTTCGACAAACAACTCGACTTTCAAGCAACGCGGCAAATAAGCAATTCGACTCACAAACAGTTCGACAAACAACTCGACTTACTCAACTTACAAGCAACGCGACAAATAAGCAATTCAACTCACAAACAGTTCGACAAACAACTCGACTTACTCAACTTACAAGCAACGCGACAAATAAGCAATTCGACTCACAAACAGTTCGACAAACAACTCGACTTACAAGCAACGCGACAAATAAGCAATTCGACTCACAAACAGTTCGACAAACAACTCGACTTACAAGCAACGCGACAAATAAGCAATTCGACTCACAAACAGTTCGACAAACAACTCGACTTACAAGCAACGCGACAAATAAGCAATTCGACTCACAAACAGTTCGACAAACAACTCGACTTACAAGCAACGCGACAAATAAGCAATTAGACTCACAAACAGTTCGACAAACAACTCAACTTTCAAGCAACGCGACAAATAAGCAATTCGACTCACAAACAGTTCGACTAACAACTCGACTTACAAGCAACGCGACAAATAAGCAATTCGACTCACAAACAGTTCGACAAACAACTCGACTTACAAGCAACGCGACACATAAGCAATTCGACTCACAAACAGTTCGACAAACAACTCGACATACAAGCAACGCGGCAAATAAGCAATTCAACTCACAAACAGTTCGACTAACAACTCGACTTACAAGCAACGCGACAAAGAAGCAATTCGACTCACAAACAGTTCGACAAACAACTCGACTTACAAGCAACGCGAAAAATAAGCAATTCGACTCACAAACAATTCGACAAACAACTAGACTTGCTTGCAACGCAACAAATAAGCAATTCAACTCACAAACAGTTCGACAAACAACTCGACTTACAAGCAACGCAACAAATAAGCAATTTGACTCACAAACAGTTCGACTAACAACTCAACTTACAAGCAACGCAACAAATAAGCAATTCGACTCACAAACAGTTTGACAAACAACTCAACTTACAAGCAACGCAACAAATAAGCAATTCAACTCACAAACAGTTTGACAAATAACTCGACTTACAAGCAACGCGACAAATAACCAATTAGACTCACAAACTGTTCGACAAACAACTCGACTTGCTTGCAACGCAACAAATAAGCAATTCGACTCACAAACAGTTCGACGAACAACTCGACTTGCAAGCAACGCGACAAATAACCAATTCGACTCACAAACAGTTCGACTAACAACTCGACTTACAAGCAACGCGACAAATAAGCAATTCGACTCACAAACAGTTCGACAAACAACTCGACTTACAAGCAATGCGACAAATAAGCAATTCGACTCACAAACAGTTCGACTAACAACTCGACTTACAAGCAACGCGACAAATAAGCAATTCGACCAACAACTCGACTTACAAGCAACGCGACAAATAAGCAATTCGACTCACAAACAATTCGACAAACAACTCGACTTGCAAGCAACGCGACAAATAAGCAATTCGACTCACAAACAGTTCGACTAACAACTCGACTTGCAAGCAACGCGACAAATAAGCAATTCGACTCACAAACAGTTCGACAAACAACTCGACTTGCAAGCAACGCGACAAATAAGCAATTCGACTCACAAACAGTTCGACAAACAACTCGACTTACAAGCAACGCGACAAATAAGCAATTCGACTCACAAACAGTTCGGCTAACAACTCGACTTACAAGCAACGCGACAAATAAGCAATTCGACTCACAAAACAGTTCGACAAACAGCTCGACTTGCAAGCAACGCGACAAATAAGCAATTCGACTCACAAACAGTTCGACAAACAACTCGACTTGCAAGCAACGCGACAAATAAGCAATTCGACTCACAAACAGTTCGACAAACAACTCGACTTGCAAGCAACGCGACAAATAAGCAATTCGACTCACAAACAGTTCGACAAACAACTCGACTTGCAAGCAACGCGACAAATAAGCAATTCGACTCACAAACAGTTCGACCAACAACTCGACTTGCAAGCAACGCGACAAATAAGCAAATCGACTCACAAACAGTTCGACCAACAACTCGACTTGCAAGCAACGCGACAAATAAGCAATTCGACTCACAAACAGTTCGACCAACAACTCGACTTGCAAGCAACGCGACAAATAAGCAATTCGACTCACAAACAGTTCGACCAACAACTCGACTTGCAAGCAACGCGACAAATAAGCAATTTGACTCACAAACAGTTCGGCTAACAACTCGACTTACAAGCAACGCGACAAATAAGCAATTAGACTCACAAACAGTTCGACAAACAACTCGACTTACAAGCAACGCGACAAATAAGCAATTAGACTCACAAACAGTTCGACAAACAACTCGACTTACAAGCAACGCGACAAATAAGCAAATCGACTCACAAACAGTTCGACAAACAACTCGACTTACAAGCAACGCGACAAATAAGTAATTCGACTCACAAACAATTTGACTAACAACTCGACTTACAAGCAACGCGACAAATAAGCAATTCGACTCACAAACAGTTTGACAAACAACTCGACTTACAAGCAACGCGACAAATAAGCAATTCGACTCACAAACAGTTCGACCAACAACTCGACTTGCAAGCAACGCGACAAATAAGCAATTCGACTCACAAACAGTTCGACCAACAACTCGACTTGCAAGCAACGCGACAAATAAGCAATTCGACTCACAAACAGTTCGACAAACAACTCGATTTGCAAGCAACGCGACAAATAAGCAATTCGACTCACAAACAGTTCGGCTAACAACTCGACTTACAAGCAACGCGACAAATAAGCAATTAGACTCACAAACAGTTCGACAAACAACTCGACTTACAAGCAACGCGACAAATAAGCAATTCGACTCACAAACAGTTCGACAAACAACTCGACTTACAAGCAACGCAACAAATAAGCAAATCGACTCACAAACAGTTCGACAAACAACTCGACTTACAAGCAACGCGACAAATAATTAATTCGACTCACAAACAATTTGACTAACAACTCGACTTACAAGCAACGCGACAAATAAGCAATTCGACTCACAAACAGTTTGACAAACAACTCGACTTACAAGCAACGCGACAAATAAGCAATGACTCGAAAACAGTTCGACAAACAACTCGACTTATAAGCAACGCGACAAATAAGCAATTCGACTCACAAACAGTTCGACAAACAACTCGACTTGCTTGCAGTGCAACAAATAAGCAATTCGACTCACAAACAGTTCGACAAACAACTCGACTTACAAGCAACGCGACAAATAACCAATTCGACTCACAAACAGTTCGACAAACAACTCGACTCACAAGCAACGCGACAAATAAGCAATTCGACCCACAAACAGTTCGACTAACAACTCGACTCACAAGCAACGCGACAAATAAGCAATTCGACTCACAAACAGTTCGACAAACAACTCGACTTACAAGCAACGCGACAAATAAGCAATACGACTCACAAACAGTTCGACTAACAACTCGACTTGCAAGCAACGCGACAAATAAGCAATTCGACTCACAAACAGTTCGACAAACAACTCGACTTACAAGCAACGCGACAAATAAGCAATTCGACTCACAAACACTTCGACAAACAACTCGACTTACAAGCAACGCGACAAATAAGCAATTCGACTCACAAACAGTTCGACAAACAACTTGACTTACAAGCAACGAGACAAATAACCAATTCAACTCACAAACAGTTCGACTAACAACTCGACTTACAAGCAACGCGACAAATAAGCAATTCGACTCACAAACAGTTCGACAAACAACTTGACTTACAAGCAACGCGACAAATAACCAATTCGACTCACAAACAGTTCAACTAACAACTCGATACAAGCAACGCGACAAATAAGCAATTCGACTCACAAACAGTTCGACAAACAACTTGACTTACAAGCAACGCGACAAATAACCAATTCGACTCACAAACAGTTCGACTAACAACTTGACTTACAAGCAACGCGACAAATAACCAATTCGACTCACAAACAGTCCGACTAACACCTCGACTTACAAGCAACGCGACAAATAACCAATTCGACTCACAAACAGTTCGACAAACAACTTGACTTACAAACAACGCGACAAATAACCAATTCGACTCACAAACACTTCGACTAACAACTCGACTTACAAGCAACGCGACAAATAAGCAATTCGACTCACAAACAGTTCGACAAACAACTTGACTTACAGGCAACGCGACAAATAACCAATTCGACTCACAAACAGTTCGACTAACAACTCGACTTACAAGCAACGCGACAAATAAGCAATTCGACTCACAAACAGTTCGACAAACAACTTGACTTACAAGCAACGCGACAAATAACCAATTCGACTCACAAACAGTTCGACTAACAACTCGACTTACAAGCAACACGACAAATAAGCAATTCGACTCACAAACAGTTTGACAAACAATTCGACTTACAAGCAACGCGACAAATAAGCAATTCGACTCACAAACAGTTCGACAAACAACTCGACTTACAAGCAACGCAACAAATAAGCAAATCGACTCACAAACAGTTCGACAAACAACTCGACTTACAAGCAACGCGACAAATAATTAATTCGACTCACAAACAATTTGACTAACAACTCGACTTACAAGCAACGCGACAAATAAGCAATTCGACTCACAAACAGTTTGACAAACAACTCGACTTACAAGCAACGCGACAAATAAGCAATTCGACTCGAAAACAGTTCGACAAACAACTCGACTTATAAGCAACGCGACAAATAAGCAATTCGACTCACAAACAGTTCGACAAACAACTCGACTTGCTTGCAGTGCAACAAATAAGCAATTCGACTCACAAACAGTTCGACAAACAACTCGACTTACAAGCAACGCGACAAATAACCAATTCGACTCACAAACAGTTCGACAAACAACTCGACTCACAAGCAACGCGACAAATAAGCAATTCGACCCACAAACAGTTCGACTAACAACTCGACTCACAAGCAACGCGACAAATAAGCAATTCGACTCACAAACAGTTCGACAAACAACTCGACTTACAAGCAACGCGACAAATAAGCAATACGACTCACAAACAGTTCGACTAACAACTCGACTTGCAAGCAACGCGACAAATAAGCAATTCGACTCACAAACAGTTCGACAAACAACTCGACTTACAAGCAACGCGACAAATAAGCAATTCGACTCACAAACACTTCGACAAACAACTCGACTTACAAGCAACGCGACAAATAAGCAATTCGACTCACAAACAGTTCGACAAACAACTTGACTTACAAGCAACGAGACAAATAACCAATTCAACTCACAAACAGTTCGACTAACAACTCGACTTACAAGCAACGCGACAAATAAGCAATTCGACTCACAAACAGTTCGACAAACAACTTGACTTACAAGCAACGCGACAAATAACCAATTCGACTCACAAACAGTTCAACTAACAACTCGATACAAGCAACGCGACAAATAAGCAATTCGACTCACAAACAGTTCGACAAACAACTTGACTTACAAGCAACGCGACAAATAACCAATTCGACTCACAAACAGTTCGACTAACAACTTGACTTACAAGCAACGCGACAAATAACCAATTCGACTCACAAACAGTCCGACTAACACCTCGACTTACAAGCAACGCGACAAATAACCAATTCGACTCACAAACAGTTCGACAAACAACTTGACTTACAAACAACGCGACAAATAACCAATTCGACTCACAAACACTTCGACTAACAACTCGACTTACAAGCAACGCGACAAATAAGCAATTCGACTCACAAACAGTTCGACAAACAACTTGACTTACAGGCAACGCGACAAATAACCAATTCGACTCACAAACAGTTCGACTAACAACTCGACTTACAAGCAACGCGACAAATAAGCAATTCGACTCACAAACAGTTCGACAAACAACTTGACTTACAAGCAACGCGACAAATAACCAATTCGACTCACAAACAGTTCGACTAACAACTCGACTTACAAGCAACACGACAAATAAGCAATTCGACTCACAAACAGTTTGACAAACAATTCGACTTACAAGCAACGCGACAAATAAGCAATTCGACTCACAAACAGTTCGACAAACAACTCGACTTACAAGCAACGCGACAAATAAGCAATTCGACTCACAAACAGTTCGACAAACAACTCGACTTGCTTGCAACGCAACAAATAAGCAATTCGACTCACAAACAGTTCGACAAACAACTCGACTTACAAGCAACGCGACAAATAAGCAATTCGACTCACAAACAGTTCGACAAACAACTCAACTTACAAGCAACGCGACAAATAAGCAATTCGACTCACAAACAGTTCGACAAACAACTCGACTTACAAGCAACGCGACAAATAAGCAATTCAACTCACAAACAGTTCGACAAACAACTCGACAAATAACCAATTCGACTCACAAACAGTCCGACTAACACCTCGACTTACAAGCAACACGACAAATAAGCAATTCGACTCACAAACAGTTCGACAAACAACTTGACTTACAAGCAACGCGACAAATAACCAATTCGACTCACAAACAGTTCGACTAACAACTCGACTTACAAGCAACGCGGCAAATAAGCAATTCGACTCACAAACAGTTCGACAAACAACTCGACTTTCAAGCAACGCGGCAAATAAGCAATTCGACTCACAAACAGTTCGACAAACAACTCTACTTACTCAACTTACAAGCAACGCGACAAATAAGCAATTCGACTCACAAACAGTTCGACAAACAACTCGACTTACTCAACTTACAAGCAACGCGACAAATAAGCAATTCGACTCACAAACAGTTCGACAAACAACTCGACTTACAAGCAACGCGACAAATAAGCAATTCGACTCACAAACAGTTCGACAAACAACTCGACTTACAAGCAACGCGACAAATAAGCAATTCGACTCACAAACAGTTCGACAAACAACTCGACTTACAAGCAACGCGACAAATAAGCAATTCGACTCACAAACAGTTCGACAAACAACTCGACTTACAAGCAACGCGACAAATAAGCAATTAGACTCACAAACAGTTCGACAAACAACTCAACTTTCAAGCAACGCGACAAATAAGCAATTCGACTCACAAACAGTTCGACTAACAACTCGACTTACAAGCAACGCGACAAATAAGCAATTCGACTCACAAACAGTTCGACAAACAACTCGACTTACAAGCAACGCGACACATAAGCAATTCGACTCACAAACAGTTCGACAAACAACTCGACATACAAGCAACGCGGCAAATAAGCAATTCAACTCACAAACAGTTCGACTAACAACTCGACATACAAGCAACGCGACAAAGAAGCAATTCGACTCACAAACAGTTCGACAAACAACTCGACTTACAAGCAACGAGAAAAATAAGCAATTCGACTCACAAACAATTCGACAAACAACTAGACTTGCTTGCAACGCAACAAATAAGCAATTCAACTCACAAACAGTTCGACAAACAACTCGACTTACAAGCAACGCAACAAATAAGCAATTCGACTCACAAACAGTTCGACTAACAACTCAACTTACAAGCAACGCAACAAATAAGCAATTCGACTCACAAACAGTTTGACAAACAACTCAACTTACAAGCAACGCAACAAATAAGCAATTCAACTCACAAACAGTTTGACAAACAACTCGACTTACAAGCAACGCGACAAATAACCAATTAGACTCACAAACTGTTCGACAAACAACTCGACTTGCTTGCAACGCAACAAATAAGCAATTCGACTCACAAACAGTTCGACGAACAACTCGACTTGCAAGCAACGCGACAAATAAGCAATTCGACTCACAAACAGTTCGACTAACAACTCGACTTACAAGCAACGCGACAAATAAGCAATTCGACTCACAAACAGTTCGACAAACAACTCGACTTACAAGCAATGCGACAAATAAGCAATTCGACTCACAAACAGTTCGACTAACAACTCGACTTACAAGCAACGCGACAAATAAGCAATTCGACCAACAACTCGACTTACAAGCAACGCGACAAATAAGCAATTCGACTCACAAACAATTCGACAAACAACTCGACTTGCAAGCAACGCGACAAATAAGCAATTCGACTCACAAACAGTTCGACTAACAACTCGACTTGCAAGCAACGCGACAAATAAGCAATTCGACTCACAAACAGTTCGACAAACAACTCGACTTGCAAGCAACGCGACAAATAAGCAATTCGACTCACAAACAGTTCGACAAACAACTCGACTTACAAGCAACGCGACAAATAAGCAATTCGACTCACAAACAGTTCGGCTAACAACTCGACTTACAAGCAACGCGACAAATAAGCAATTCGACTCACAAAACAGTTCGACAAACAGCTCGACTTGCAAGCAACGCGACAAATAAGCAATTCGACTCACAAACAGTTCGACAAACAACTCGACTTGCAAGCAACGCGACAAATAAGCAATTCGACTCACAAACAGTTCGACAAACAACTCGACTTGCAAGCAACGCGACAAATAAGCAATTCGACTCACAAACAGTTCGACCAACAACTCGACTTGCAAGCAACGCGACAAATAAGCAAATCGACTCACAAACAGTTCGACCAACAACTCGACTTGCAAGCAAAGCGACAAATAAGCAATTCGACTCACAAACAGTTCGACCAACAACTCGACTTGCAAGCAACGCGACAAATAAGCAATTCGACTCACAAACAGTTCGACCAACAACTCGACTTGCAAGCAACGCGACAAATAAGCAATTCGACTCACAAACAGTTCGACCAACAACTCGACTTGCAAGCAACGCGACAAATAAGCAATTCGACTCACAAACAGTTCGACAAACAACTCGATTTGCAAGCAACGCGATAAATAAGCAATTTGACTCACAAACAGTTCGGCTAACAACTCGACTTACAAGCAACGCGACAAATAAGCAATTAGACTCACAAACAGTTCGACAAACAACTCGACTTACAAGCAACGCGACAAATAAGCAATTAGACTCACAAACAGTTCGACAAACAACTCGACTTACAAGCAACGCAACAAATAAGCAAATCGACTCACAAACAGTTCGACAAACAACTCGACTTACAAGCAACGTGACAAATAAGTAATTCGACTCACAAACAATTTGACTAACAACTCGACTTACAAGCAACGCGACAAATAAGCAATTCGACTCACAAACAGTTTGACAAACAACTCGACTTACAAGCAACGCGACAAATAAGCAATTCGACTCACAAACAGTTCGACCAACAACTCGACTTGCAAGCAATGCGACAAATAAGCAATTCGACTCACAAACAGTTCGACCAACAACTCGACTTGCAAGCAACGCGACAAATAAGCAATTCGACTCACAAACAGTTCGACAAACAACTCGATTTGCAAGCAACGCGACAAATAAGCAATTCGACTCACAAACAGTTCGGCTAACAACTCGACTTACAAGCAACGCGACAAATAAGCAATTAGACTCACAAACAGTTCGACAAACAACTCGACTTACAAGCAACGCGACAAATAAGCAATTCGACTCACAAACAGTTCGACAAACAACTCGACTTACAAGCAACGCAACAAATAAGCAAATCGACTCACAAACAGTTCGACAAACAACTCGACTTACAAGCAACGCGACAAATAATTAATTCGACTCACAAACAATTTGACTAACAACTCGACTTACAAGCAACGCGACAAATAAGCAATTCGACTCACAAACAGTTTGACAAACAACTCGACTTACAAGCAACGCGACAAATAAGCAATTCGACTCGAAAACAGTTCGACAAACAACTCGACTTATAAGCAACGCGACAAATAAGCAATTCGACTCACAAACAGTTCGACAAACAACTCGACTTGCTTGCAGTGCAACAAATAAGCAATTCGACTCACAAACAGTTCGACAAACAACTCGACTTACAAGCAACGCGACAAATAACCAATTCGACTCACAAACAGTTCGACAAACAACTCGACTCACAAGCAACGCGACAAATAAGCAATTCGACCCACAAACAGTTCGACTAACAACTCGACTCACAAGCAACGCGACAAATAAGCAATTCGACTCACAAACAGTTCGACAAACAACTCGACTCACAAGCAACGCGACAAATAAGCAATACGACTCACAAACAGTTCGACTAACAACTCGACTTGCAAGCAACGCGACAAATAAGCAATTCGACTCACAAACAGTTCGACAAACAACTCGACTTACAAGCAACGCGACAAATAAGCAATTCGACTCACAAACACTTCGACAAACAACTCGACTTACAAGCAACGCGACAAATAAGCAATTCGACTCACAAACAGTTCGACAAACAACTTGACTTACAAGCAACGAGACAAATAACCAATTCAACTCACAAACAGTTCGACTAACAACTCGACTTACAAGCAACGCGACAAATAAGCAATTCGACTCACAAACAGTTCGACAAACAACTTGACTTACAAGCAACGCGACAAATAACCAATTCGACTCACAAACAGTTCAACTAACAACTCGATACAAGCAACGCGACAAATAAGCAATTCGACTCACAAACAGTTCGACAAACAACTTGACTTACAAGCAACGCGACAAATAACCAATTCGACTCACAAACAGTTCGACTAACAACTTGACTTACAAGCAACGCGACAAATAACCAATTCGACTCACAAACAGTCCGACTAACACCTCGACTTACAAGCAACGCGACAAATAACCAATTCGACTCACAAACAGTTCGACAAACAACTTGACTTACAAACAACGCGACAAATAACCAATTCGACTCACAAACACTTCGACTAACAACTCGACTTACAAGCAACGCGACAAATAAGCAATTCGACTCACAAACAGTTCGACAAACAACTTGACTTACAGGCAACGCGACAAATAACCAATTCGACTCACAAACAGTTCGACTAACAACTCGACTTACAAGCAACGCGACAAATAAGCAATTCGACTCACAAACAGTTCGACAAACAACTTGACTTACAAGCAACGCGACAAATAACCAATTCGACTCACAAACAGTTCGACTAACAACTCGACTTACAAGCAACACGACAAATAAGCAATTCGACTCACAAACAGTTTGACAAACAATTCGACTTACAAGCAACGCGACAAATAAGCAATTCGACTCACAAACAGTTCGACAAACAACTCGACTTACAAGCAACGCGACAAATAAGCAATTCGACTCAAAAACAGTTCGACAAACAACTCGACTTGCTTGCAACGCAACAAATAAGCAATTCGACTCACAAACAGTTCGACAAACAACTCGACTTACAAGCAACGCGACAAATAAGCAATTCGACTCACAAACAGTTCGACAAACAACTCGACTTACAAGCAACGCGACAAATAAGCAATTCGACTCACAAACAGTTCGACAAACAACTCGACTTACAAGCAACGCGACAAATAAGCAATTCGACTCACAAACAGTTCGACAAACAACTCGACAAATAACCAATTCGACTCACAAACAGTCCGACTAACACCTCGACTTACAAGCAACACGACAAATAAGCAATTCGACTCACAAACAGTTCGACAAACAACTTGACTTACAAGCAACGCGACAAATAACCAATTCGACTCACAAACAGTTCGACTAACAACTCGACTTACAAGCAACGCGACAAATAACCAATTAGACTCACAAACAGTTCGACAAACAACTTGACTTACAAACAACGCGACAAATAACCAATTTGACTCACAAACAGTTTGACTAACAACTCGACTTACAAGCAACGCAACAAATAAGCAATTCGACTCACAAACAGTTCGACAAACAACTTGACTTACAAGCAACGTGACAAATAACCAATTCGACTCACAAACAGTTCGACTAACAACTCGACTTACAAGCAACGCGACAAATAAGCAATTCGACTCACAAACAGTTCGACAAACAATTCGACTTACAAGCAACGCGACAAATAAGCAATTCGACTCACAAACAGTTCGACTAACAACTCGACTTACAAGCAACGCGACAAATAACCATTTCGACTCACAAACAGTTCGACAAACAACTCGACTTACAAGCAACGCGACAAATAAGCAATTCGACTCACAAACAGTTCGACAAACAACTCGACTTACAAGCAACGCGACAAATAAGCAATTCGACTCACAAACAGTCCGACTAACACCTCGACTTACAAGCAACGCGACAAATAAGCAATTCGACTCACAAACAGTTCGACAAACAACTTGACTTACAAGCAACGCGACAAATAACCAATTCGACTCACAAACAGTTCGACAAACAACTTGACTTACAAGCAACGCGACAAATAAGCAATTCGACTCACAAAAAGTTCGACAAACAACTTGACTTACAAGCAACGCGACAAATAAGCAATTCGACTCACAAACAGTTCGACAAACAACTTGACTTACAAGCAACACGACAAATAAGCAATTCGACTCACAAAAAGTTCGACAAACAACTTGACTTACAAGCAACGCGACAAATAACCAATTCGACTCACAAACAGTTCGACAAACAACTTGACTTACAAGCAACGCGACAAATAACCAATTCGACTCACAAACAGTCCGACTAACACCTCGACTTACAAGCAACGCGACAAATAAGCAATTCGACTCACAAACAGTTCGACAAACAACTTGACTTACAAGCAACGCGACAAATAAGCAATTCGACTCACAAAAAGTTCGACAAACAACTTGACTTACAAGCAACGCGACAAATAAGCAATTCGACTCACAAACAGTTCGACAAACAACTTGACTTACAAGCAACGCGACAAATAAGCAATTCGACTCACAAAAAGTTCGACAAACAACTTGACTTACAAGCAACGCGACAAATAAGCAATTCGACTCACAAAAAGTTCGACAAACAACTTGACTTACAAGCAACGCGACAAATAAGCAATTCGACTCACGAACAGTTCGACAAACAACTTGACTTACAAGCAACGCGACAAATAACCAATTCGACTCACAAACAGTTCGACAAACAACTTGACTTACAAGCAACGCGACAAATAACCAATTCGACTCACAAACAGTCCGACTAACACCTCGACTTACAAGCAACGCGACAAATAAGCAATTCGACTCACAAACAGTTCGACAAACAACTTGACTTACAAGCAACGCGACAAATAAAAAATTCGAGTCACAAACAGTTCGGCAAACAACTTGACTTACAAGCAACGCGACAAATAAAAAATTCGAGTCACAAACAGTTCGACAAACAACTCGACTTACAAGCAACGCGACAAATAAGCAATTCGACTCACAACCAGTTCGACAAACAACTCGACTTACAAGTAACGCGACAAATAAAAAATTTGACTCACAAACAGTTCCGCTTACAACTCGACTTACAAACAACTCGACATATAAAAAATCGACTTAAAAAACAAACTCAACTTACAAACAGCTTCTTGAAACCAATTCATTTTGTAAGTTGAGGAAATTCTGTATACACAAAGATCATCCCCGGATGAAATCAGTAGAGGATGAAAATGGAATAAATAAAAATGGAAAAACTTAAGCTGTTTCTATGCCGTATGGTTGACCATTTCAGTCCTTAGAAAAAGAGATACAGCCAACGCCAAGAGAGTATTTGTGGTACACGATTTCGACATACAACAGAACTTGAAGCATTCCACTCCCAGAATAATACAAGACCATCTTTCATGTATATCCAAGACTTGGTCTCAAAGGAGATGAAAGGAAGAAACTAACATAAATAGATATAATATATATTGTGTTATCTGAATAGGTTTGGTGTTCGGGAAAACTTTTTCAAAACCTGTGAGAGAGAAGTTTTCGTTGGTATTTCATTTTTTAAAACATGTGGGAAAAAGGGATATCTTCGAGTCGTAAAATCTTTCTTGGACTGACACACGTAAAAGGGGAATGTTACTGATATGCTATATTTCAATACTTGTAGAAGTTCAAGGATTTTTGATTTGCGGAAAAAAAAAAAGAAAAAAAAAAAAAAAAAAAAAAAAAAAAAAAAAAAAAAAAAAACCATATCTTGGGTTCATATCTCGAGGGAATATATTTTTGGGCTGAATTAAAATCTTGGTTTCATATCTCGATAGAAGGTATTTTTAGGCTTAATTAAATTGAGTATTTTTTTTATTGTGTATTGAATACCAATAAAAATAACCTATGCATTATTCACATTCGCTATCATTTAATAATTTTATTTAAAAAAAAAAAAAATGCCATGACAAACTTCTATCCCTTAAAACCATTACCTTCTACACATTATAATCTTTTAACCAATTAACTACCTTCCAACGGAATCCTACTACACTGGGGTTCGAGTCCTGCTCAAACTCGTTAGTTCCTTGTAGTAGCTGCAACCTCACAATCATTGTGAGCTAAGGATGGGGAGTTTGTTGGAGCCAACAGGTCTACCATTGCCTGGCCCTCCCTAGTTCTAACCTAGGTGGAGAGGGGGCTTGAACACTAATCATATAGCATATCTATTTCCTTTCCTCACTGGGCTATTTTTTCCTATTGTAGCCTTTAGGCTTATAGCATCTTGCTTTTCAAACTATGGTTGTAGCTTGGCTTTTAATAATAATAATAATAATAATAATAATAATAATAAAAATATTAATAATAATAATAATAATAATAATAATAATAATAATATTGTCAGCCTCTAGGCACTGTCCTGCTTGCTACGGCAATATTACAGTCCCTTGCATCTGCCTTTCATGAGCGGCCTTTAAAACTTTAAACTATACCCAAACCAAAAATTTAGTATTGTATTACAAAAACCGTATAACAATTTCATTAGATTTTCTTTATAGATCAGTGACTTACTGGCTAAAAATTATTATCAACACATCTGGTATAAAAAAACACCAGTCTTCATCTCAAAAAAAAAAAGAAAAAAAATAATAATAAAAGTTAAGTGGTCATGTTCATCGTCTCCTACTTCAAGCTTCATAGTCCTCAGCCATGTAGGCCTGGGTCTTCCAGGTATGAAGAGTAAATTCATATGCTAAATGAAAATTCGGTGTTGAGCTATTTGTCTTTTTGGATTGATTTTCATTACAGGGAGAAACTTACAAATGATGATGATGATGATGATAACAGGGAGAAACATGAAGTCATTTTTATTAACTGAAATTGTGAAAAACCTGATGATGATGATGATGATGATGATGATGATGATGACAGGGAGAAACATGAAGTCTTTTTTATTAACTGAAATTGTTATAAACATGATGATGATGATGATGATGACAGGGAGAAACATGAAGTCTTTTTTATTAACCGAACTTGTGATAAACTTGATGATGATGATGATGATGATAGGGAGAAACGTGAAGCCATTTTTATTAACCGAAATTGTGACAAACTTGATGATGATGATGATGATGATGACAGGGAGAAACAAGAAGCCATTTTTATTAACTGAAATTGTGATAAACTTGATGATGATGATGATGATGATGACAGGGAGAAACATGAAGCCATATTTTTTAACCGGAATTGTGATAAACTTGATGATGATGATGATGATGACAGGGAGAAACATGAAGCCATATTTTTTAACCGAAATTGTGATAAACTTGATGATGATGATGATGATGATGACAGGGAGAAACATGAGGCCATTTCTATTAATTGAAATTCTGATAAACTTGATGATGATGATGACAGGGAAAAACATGAGGCCATTTTTATTAACTGAGATTGTGATAAACCTGACGATGATGATGATGATGACAGGGAGAAACATGAAGTCTTTTATTAACTGAAATTGTGATAAACTTGATGATGATGATGATAGGGAGAAACATGAAGGCATTTTTATTAACTGAAATTGTGATAAACTTGATGATGATGATGATGATGATGATGACAGGGAGAAACATGAAGTCTTTTTTATTAACTGAAATTGTGATAAACTTGATGATGATGATGATGAAGATAGGGAGAAACATGAAGCCATTTTTATTAACTGAAATTGTGATAAACTTCATCTTCCTTCCCTTTATTCAAGATACTTGAATAATGAGGACGACATCTCCTCGGAGATAAGAACACCCTTTAAAGTGTTACTTCATAACCTTCTTTTAATTAAAAGTAATCTCTAATTGGGAATTTGTATATCAAGTTACTTTTCAAACAACAAATCAGAAATAAATAAAAAAATAAATTGGAATTTCGTCGTCTTATTGCATGTTTATTAGTTTCATTTCTTATCTGCATTTAATTCTTTACTGTATTTTGATCAATGTTTTCTTAAAATTTTAAATTTTCATTGTTCATTACTTTTCTTGTTTATTCATTTCCTTATTTCCTTTCCTCACTGGGCTATTTTTTTCCTTTTGAAGCCTTTGGGCTTATAGAATCCTGGTTTTCCTAATATGGTAGAATCTTGGCTAATAGTACATAATGAATAATAAATAAAAATAATAATAATAATAATAATAATAATAATAATAATAATAATAATATGAACATGAATAATAATAGTAATAAGAATAAGAATAAGGTAAATTGT
>NC_090768.1:39178555-39183555 GCF_036898095.1 Palaemon carinicauda | reverse complement strand
TGTTATAGTTTTTAAAGTTCATATAGGAAATATTCATTTTAATGTTGTTACTATTCTTAAAATATTTTATTTTTCCTTATTTCCTTTCCTCACTGGGCTATTTTCCCTGTTGGAGCCCCTGGGCTTATAGCATCCAGCTTTTCCAACTAGGGTTGTAGCTTAGCATTTAATAATAATAATAATCCATTATATGGACGGGTGGTCCTTCGTGTGTTATAATAAAATAATATTTACAATCCTATGACAAAGAGTTCAATGATTTTCCCCTGACCGCGTTAGAGTTGAGTCTACAAGATCCATAAGTGTATTGTCGTGCGATATATAAAATCTGTGGAATAATTCAAAGGACGTCATCGTATATTTCAATTTTATCCTTAGCTCACAAATAGGCCTACAGTGGTAACCTTAAACAGTTAAAGCAGAAAGCTAAAGGAAAAATTACCTAGAGTGGCAATAGCCCAAAACCGAAAATAATTTCAATGTATATATATATATATATATATATATATATATATATATATATATACATACATTGAAACAAAGTAAAATCAAAAAATGTTCGTAAATGATTGATTAACTGATTCGTGGAATTGCAACGGGGACGGGAAGTCCATTCAATATTAGGGTGCAATTGGTGAAATAACAAGTTGCAATATGGAATAAAGTTGAAAGAGGTTGCACAGCAAAATTAAATAAGAGGGAACGAAGATAGACCGAATGAAAAAGCCAAAAGAGAAAATTGTAGCTAGGAGACGGAGAGACGTTGCAAAGACCCACAAGGATAGCCTTATACGTATACTACATTTGTGTGAGGTGTGATTGCATTAAATTCCCAAAACCAAATATATATTACTTATGCAATGTTAATAATCATCGTAGCCTAAGTAATGACTTTTCCTTTTAGATGTAACTACGGACATAGGGTAAACGATTACTTTTGCAACACTGATGGTTGAAAAACATTCCAATATCTTATTAGTCATTCCAGAAATAAGATAAAACCAAAATGAAAGAGTAGTCGACGTATTATTTATCTATTAATTCATAATACGAGAATATTATAACATAAAATGGTAACACGACATAATAAGTTTTTAACAGTAGAGCAAGCATTAGGTCTACGTTTTTTAACACCGTTGAAGGCGGGTTGGTCGCCAGAAAATAGATATATTGGCTACTGTCCTAATGTTAATTTCCCTGCAGCAATCCTAATATAAAAAGAACAAAAAAATCTATTTAACAAGTTCTAGGGTTATCCTATGATAAGAATGAATAGTAGGATCATTTCCAACAATAATACTCATTGATGCTACGATGTTACCAATTGGAAATGTAGCCCATTGCGAAAAAGCTCCCTAAAATAAATTATTAGATATAAGTAAAGATCATAATGCAGCATATGTTTTTATGTTGAACAGGCTGACATAAGTCTTTTTTTTAGTTTATTTATGACATATCTGTTTTGACGTTGTTACTGTTTTAGAATGATTTATTGTTAATTTGTTCTCATCATTTATTTCCTTATTTCCTTTCCTCACTGGGCTATTTTTCCCTATTGGAGCCCTTGGGCTTATAGTATCTTGCTTTTCCAACTAGGGTTGTAGCTTGGATAATAATAATAATAATAATAATAATAATAATAATAATAATAATAATAATAATGTTAAATATATACATCAAATTAAATTTGGAATTATACATGTCATTTATATTTGCCCCTTTCTATCTAAAGTCATGCAAGCCTACGTCAATATGCCTAAAAAAAAAAAAAAAATTATAGGAATTCAATTAAATTTCGTGGTGGAAGCCAACCCCATGAACACTATTCAAAATACGCCAGCTTTAAAGGAGAAAAATCGTAGGTATTCAATCCCTTTCTACCTAAAGTCCAAGTAGGCCTACGTCACTATGCCTAACAAAAATATATATAAAAAAATATTACAGGATTTCAAGGAAATTTCGTGGTGAAGACCAACCCCATGAACAATATTCAAACTACACCAGGTTAACAGGGGAAAATCATAATGATTTACAATTTTACACCTCCCATGAATATGAAAGACTTTACTTATAAACCAAATTTAGTCACAGAATGTGATTGGATAGACAAGTAATGCTTCTCGGGAGCATAGAGAACGACTCCCTTAAATCTAAAAGAGTTATTTTTTGTTGTAAGAAACATTGTCAATGAAAAGTATTTTGTGAAGATTAAATAAATGTGTTTGAATGTCAAAATGTCTGAACTTTTAAGGGGTTTAATTCATCCTTCACAATTAGGCCTAGATCGGAAACTAGTTTACTATTTAAAGGATATCTGCTTGAATTTATACAGCTATGATATAAAAGTACTGCTTTCACCGAAATTAATTGTAATCGTAAATGACATTGGTGAAAATTATATATTGTGTATTAACGGAACACAAAATATAGTGATAAAGCTATCAGAGTAATCGCATACAAAATGCATAAACTCTATTAATAAACGAAAAAGCAGTTGCACTGATTAAATGCAAAGAAAACATGAAACTTACTGAAAATAAAAAAATGTATTCTTAAAATAGAATCCTGAAATATGTGGCACAAAGACTTGAAATACAAAATAACAATACAATCTCAATTACGTAAAATACATCTACCTAAAAATACAACCTAAAAACCATTGCAACTTTAAAGAATATTGAAAAAAAAAACACATCTAAAAGATATCTAAAACATCAGCCGTGTCCAGCAGTCAAATTAATAATGTCAGTATTTTCTCTATTCTAAAAAAATTATTACTTACCTATCACGACTGTATACAACCTTACTAAGACTATTGTATACAACCGGTTGTGGGAAAAGTCCTCTTAACTATAAAATGTTATTCCATTCAGCAATGAAATATCCTAAGCCTGGATCTTTATAAAATATCGTATACCTGAATCTTCATAAAAAAAATCCTAAACGTGGTTCTTTATAAAATATCGTAAACCCGAATCTTCATAAAATATCACAAAGCTGAATGTTTTAAATACCCTAATCCTAAATCTTTATAAAATATCCTAAGATTGAATCTTTATAAATACCCTGAATCTTTACAAAATAGTCTTAACCTGAATCTTTGAAAATATCCTAAACCTGCAGCTTTATAAAATATCCTAAAGCTGAATCTTCATAAAATAACCCGAATCTGAATCGTTTTAAAATATCATAAACCTGAATCTTTATAAGATATCCCAACCCTAAATCTTTATAAAATATCCTAAACCTGAATCTTAATGAATTATCCTACACTTGAATCTTTAAAAAATATCCAAAACCTAAATTTTAATAAGATATTCTAAACCTGAATCTTTATAAAATATCCTAAAGCCTGCATCTTCATAAAAAAAATCCTAGTCCCGGTTCTATAAATACCAGAATCAGTAAAAAGAAGAAAATATCCTTAACCTGAATCTTTGCCTGAATCTTTGTAAAAGTATCCTCAACCTGAATCTTTGCCTGAATCTTTGTAAAAGTATCCTCAACCTGAATCTTTGCCTGAATCTTTGTAAAAGTATCCTCAACCTGAATCTTTGCCTGAATCTTTGTAAAAGTATCCTCAACCTGAATCTTTATATATTATCATAAAACTGAATCTATTAACAGCAATAAGTTTCCACAATTCTATTCCAAGTAGGCATAGCATATATCCCTTTCACTTACAATAATATGCATATCAATAAAAACAATACTAACTTATTACGGCCATACAACGTTACTACGAAAAGGTCTCATTAACTACAATAATACTAAAATATTTAAAAAAAATCATAACTTTTAACGTATAAAAAACTTAAAATATTATCTTCGGGGTACTTACCGGTCAGCCGGCCATCTGGAAACCTGACGACGGATACGGTCTTGCCATTTCCGTCACTTCCCGTTGAATTAAACTCTATAAAAGATAGTCTAGAGTTCTTCACTTTTAACACTTTATCCCGCGTTAATTAGATCCCGAATCGTAACCCCCCCCCCCCCCCCCCCCAAAAAAAAAAAAAAACAATACCGCCTTTGAATAAGAAAAAAAAATTAATACCGATCTAAAAACGACGAACACCAAGACGGCAACACTGTGCAGTGGTGGAAGAGGGGTTTAGTGGCAAGCGCGTTGAGATCTCAATATTCAATTTCAAAATTACGAAATGAAAATTGACCATTAAAAGGAAATTTGACACAATTTACCGGATGAGATTCACTTTTCTTAATTAAAATAACTGAAAAATTAATTTAAATGAACTACGAATTTCTAACGTGTTTTTTAATAACCACAGATCAGCAACGCCACTGATATCTTAATTACGATAACATTAAAATTACTGAAAAATTTAATAATCACAACGTAAACTTTAATACAAAACTGGATTTTAAGTGAAAAATATAGTACGACTTATTTACAAGACAATATAACTCAGACAAAGCAAAATTTAAAATCGTATAAGTTATGTATTACCGGAATTAGGCAACTTTTAAATAACACTAATTAATTATAACCGAGGCATTTAGAATCACAATTAATTGCAATATTTAGCAATAACGGAATCTTGAAACTTTAATGAACATTTTTTTAAACATATAGATCAACGAGGTTTTGAATAAATTGTACAAAAACGATTGAAAATCATTGAAATTTCATGAAAAAAACACTTGATAATTAACACGAAATCTCGACACTTGGATAAAACACTTCATAAACAATATGGACAAGAAAACTTGATTAATATAACATTACGAGATCAGGCCAAAAACGTATACTAAACAATTGAATCACTCGATATGCTAATACACGTATATATAGATACATATGCTATAACGAATTCTTTAACTTCTATAACGATATATCCACTGCATTGCACTAATCGATTAATAAATTACGGTTTCGTAATATGTAAACGTTAATAAACACCAATAAATCAAATAAATTACACAGGGAACAACGAGACTCGGCCCACGTGTGAAGACACACCCAACTCCTATAAGTA
>NC_090768.1:39137011-39178055 GCF_036898095.1 Palaemon carinicauda | reverse complement strand
TAATACACGCAAAGGATTGGGTGTTGGCGCGAGTCGGTATGTAATCTAATTAGTCTCACGTATATCCCCTTCATTGGGTTTCTTAAAACTGTGTTTACGACTTTATACTAAAGTGTAGTGGACTGTGTAGTGGACTAGAGACCGAACATATTTCATATGATCAGCTGCCAAGCCCTCTCTCTACCCAAGCTAAGACCAAGAAGGTCCAGGCAATGGCTGCTCATGACTCAGCAGATAGACCTATAGGCTTCCCTAAACCCCCATCCTTAGCTCACAAGGACGGTGAGCTTGCAGCGACTAAATGAACTAACGAGTTTGAGCGTGACTCGAACCTCAGTCTGGCAATTACCAGGCAAGGAAGCTACTACAGGCCACCACAACCCTATAGATTTACATTTTTACTGTTTTTTGTGTCCTTTTCCAAGGTTCAAGAATTAAACTCTTTATAGTATTGTAAAGATTAATGACTTGATGAAGCCATGACATGACTGTTTAAGTGTGGTTTTGTAGCACAGCCCAAGACATATTGAAACCTATCGGGTAATCACCGTAGAGTTATTAACGTTTACTCTTCTTTTTTAATACCAAATTAGAAATTGAGAAATTTCTTCTCTCAACTTTTTAGAAATCTTTTAGATTTAAACAATTGCAGGATTTGGTTGGTAACATTGTTCATTGGAGCTGTCATCGTCGATAGAGTTGTGCGGTCTGTGAATGTTTTGTTATTGCTTGTTAATTTTGGACTTTTTCTTTCGGTATTAATCTCTCTCTCTCTCTCTCTCTCTCTCTCTCTCTCTCTCTCTCTCTCGTTTGCTTAGCAAAGGTTAACTGACTAATTTACCAATATTGTCTATCATCTTATTCAAATACAAGTTCATCTATATCCTTAAGCAATGCACTGTAGTAATCTGGAGATTGAAGACTAATTACTTCGTTCAGTATTATAAGTAAATGGCTATATCTTCAACAATGCTTTATAGAAAATTATTATTTTTCAGTATGTTAGAATAGTTGCTGATAAACCATTTCCCGAATCATTTTGAAATCCTTCCAAACATTCCAGTTACTCGGAAGTTTTTCAGTACCTTTGATTTTTCATATGTTTAAAAGAGAAAAAAACTTTAGCAATTTCATGGGTATTTTCACAATAGCTTTAGGTGAAATTGGAATTTTTTTCTTTTAGAAAATATTGTAGCATTTTTCCTTAGTTACTGTAGAGGTTTGGAAATAAATATTTTTTTTTATTATGAAAACAACTTTAGGGAGACATTCTATTCTGTAATTTTCGTATCACAGTTTTGTTTCCTTTAACTTTTTAATGCAGAAACTTTAGAAGTTAAGTTCTAGGAATTCATTTGTTTAAGTTTATGGTATGCCTTAGTGGCTGTTATGGTAGGAACTTCTTCATAGCTCATATCATCGTTATTTAGTTAACTTTTTTCGATTGTAAAGTTGTTAAGTGTATAGAAAAAAAAAATTCCACCCTGGAGAAATCACGTGTGTAATTCTGGTCGTATCTAATTTGATATTTTATTGGACGTAGAATAAGTGAAATAACGTGTCTCTTATCTATCTATGTATATATATGTATGTATAAATATATATATATATATATATATATATATTATATATATATATATATATATATATATAGTATATATTATATATATAAGTTTTATGTAGTTATATAAGACGTTTATAAAGGAGATCCATATTTACGTGGAATGAACATATCTCTCCAATTGATAAAGAACTTCGAATATCGTCTGACGAAATAACGAGATTTAAATCTTCGAGAATGACAATTGTCTCTGTAGGTTATCAATTAGCAACTCATTGAAAATTCTCTCTCTCTCTCTCTCTCTCTCTCTCTCTCTCTCTCTCTCTCTCTCTCTCTCTCTCTCTCTCTCTCTCTCTCTCCCGCTATTATATTAATATGGCAGTATGGTTGGGTACATATTGTATGTTTATAATGAAGGGAACTGTTCCAAGTCTTGAAATATAAGTGTGGAACATTGGGTTTGGCGAATCGTAGAAGAGAACCTAAATAATGACGTAAAACATCTGGAACGTCTTAGAAATATTAAGGCGTATTAGAATAAATTTCATATATATTTTTACATTCTTTTTTTATTAGAGGAATAATAATTGATTATCAACATTCTTTTTTATTAGAGTAATAATAATTGATTTATCACGGTTTTCATTTGAACAAATTTGATCACATGCAGAATAGCCTTGTGATTCTAGTGCCAGGTCGTCAGACCAAGCTCTCATGAATGAAATCAAACTCTCATGAATGAAATCAAACTCTCATGAATGAAATCAAACTCTCATGAATGAAATCAAATAGACAATTCAAGAAAACGTCCGGAATATTAGTTCTTCTGCTTAAAGGCAATACAGTTTCTTTTTTGTTACATCTTTTTCAATGAATTTGGAGTGTTTTAGCAATTGATTCGTTATTATACTAACAACTAATACTACAAATAGCAGTAATAAAAACCACGAAGGAGTTCTTGTTACGTTTTCTGTCAATGAGTAATGTCACTCTGGATATGCAAACTGCCTCCTCCAATGTATTATTGCATGACGATATTGGATGAGTAATGTCACTCTGATATGCAAACTGCCTCCTCCAATGTATTATTGCATAACGATATTGAATTCAAGCACGAAACGACATTAGTAGAATATTTGCTTGCTCACGTCCCACTGGCAGCCGTGTATTCCATGTTAAAGGTAGTAGGTTGGCCAGGGAACCAGCCACCCGTCGAGATACTACCACTAGAGAGTTATGGGGTCTTTTGACTGGCCAGACAGTACTACATTGGATCCTCCTCTCTGGTTACGGTTCATTTTCCCTTTGCCTACATACACACTGAATAGTCTGGCATATTCTTTACATATTCTCCTCTATCCTCATACACCTGACAACACAGATTACCAAACAATTCTTCATCACCCAAGGGGTTACTGCACTGTAATGGTTCAGTGCCACTTTCCTCTTGGTAAGGGTAGAAGAGACTCTTTAGCTATGGTAAGCAGCTCTTCTAGGAGAAGGACACTCCAAAATCAAACCACTGTTCTCTAGTTTTGGGTAGTGCCATAGCCTCTGTACCATGGCCTTTCACTGTCTTGGGTTAGAGTTCTCTTGCTTGAGGGTACACTCGAGCACACACTCCTATCTTATTTCTCTTCCTCTTGTTTTGTTAAAGTTTTTATAGTTTATATAGGAGATATTTATTGTTGTTACTCTTCTTAGAATATTTTATTTTCCTTTTTTCCTTTCCGCACTGAGCTATTTTCCCTGTTGGAGCCCCTGGGCTTATAGCATACTGCTTTTCCAACTAGGGTTGTAGCTTAGTAAGTAATAATAATAATAATAATGATAATATAATTCGAGAACTTCTAAAGCTTGTTGTCTAGTTACTTTTAATTATTTACCAAAAACCTGAAAGTTATTCCATCCATTTCCGAACATTGTCTTTAATCATTTGGATGTTCGTATGTTGAATAGGCTGAAATAAGTTTCTATAGTTTATATATGACATATATTTTTTAACGTTGTTACTGATCTTAGAATATTTTATATTATTCATTACTTCTCATGTAGTTTATATATTTCCTTATTTCCTTTCCTCATTGGGCTATATTTCCCTGTTGGAGCCCTTGTGGTTATAGCATTTTATAGCATCCTGCTTTTCCAACTAGGGTTGTAGCTTGGCTAGTAACAACAACAACAACAACAACAATAATAATAATGATAATAATAATAGTAATAATAATAATAAAATCTTGGTGCGGCTTAAAAGGCTTTAACTGTGGCAGCCACAAAATCTCATTAAGTTTCGAACATGAAAGTTAATGATTTTGTCGATATTTTTTATTCTGGACACAAATTTTCATAATCACAAACAGCCCTGTGATGTCAAATTTAGAGACTTTTAGTCATTTAAGGATTCAGTCTAGTAATTTTAGGTAAAAAGACTTTTAATTTCAGATGCAACGTAGTCATTATATACATAAATCCTTGTAATTTCAAACACAAAGCTGAATATTCTCGTCCACATTGAAAGCCAGTCTTTCAGTATATACCGAAAATCTTTTTAGGAAACTTGAGATATTAACTTCTGTTATAATACTGATAAGACAAAGGATGGAAATTTGTTTGCACACGCAAGCAACTCAGGAGAGAAAGTCGTGTCTTTGATGTGCTCATTTGCAGTTGCTATTCCATTGTGATTAAGGAGACTAACGAGGAAAGTTTGCAAATTCAAAAATGCTCTCTTGGGAAACTGTCCTTAAAGCCTCGTTGTAAGATGTTAAAGTTATCTGACTGTAACAACTGACCGTCGTTGGAAGATTGTGTATGAAAAGTGGCACACATTTCATAAGGAAAAGTCAGCTGGAAATCAACAATCTTGTGTCGTCAGTAATGTGACTTTAGTTAACTAGGATCTCTAAATTTTATTGGGAGTTTTAAAACAAAGTTATGCGTAAGGGAAGAGTTTTTTTTTTTCGAGTGTGACACCTTAAGCTTTGCTGAATGCCGTTAAACAGTGGTCCAGTTGTGTCTTGACCTTATGCTGATCCAACTCGCAAAATTTTAACACTACGCAAATTTATATATATATATATATATATATATATATATATACTATATATATATATATATATATATATATGTATATATACTATATATATATATATATATATATACAGTATATATATATATATATATATATATATATATATATATATATATATATATATATATACTATATATATATATATATATATATATATATATATATATACAGTATATATATATATATATATATATATATATATATATACAGTATAAATATATATATATATATATATATATATATATATATATATATATATATATAATATATATATATATATATATACACTAGCCTCCTGACTAGTACATTGGTAACGTGTTCGACTGGCATTCGCATGTCAGCAGATCGATCTCCGCCCGGGACCATGAGTTTAAGCTGTTTACCTGGGAGTCCATTGCCGTGGTTGGGCACCACCAAGGGTGGGGGGGGGGGGGTTGTTTGTTGTGCTTGCCTGGCTGACGTTCTGGTGACCATCTATACTGATGAAACGGGATTCAAAACCTAATACCTTTACCTTTACCTCTAAGTAGGATTGACATTAGGGAAAAATGAGTTTGGTATTAGGAAGGGAAATGCTCCTTTGTTACATCACTGTTGATAGATTTCGGAGTTTGTTAAGGAAGTATCCTTTCGTGGTTAGTGTTTGCATGGTTGTTTTTAATGACACTCACACTATATCCTACATGTCTCCGTAAGACAGTTCCGATGTCTAAATATCCTCCTTTCTCAAACGTGACCTATTGGAAACGTCCCTGCCAGGCGATCTGCCGGACTGGGGTTCGAATCACTCTCAAGCTCGATAGTTTCTTGCAGTGTTGCAACCTCACCATCCTTGTGATCTAAGGGTGTGGGATTAGGGAGAGCTAATATGTCCACCTGCTGAGTCATCACATGCCACTGTCTGGTCCTCCCTGGTTCTAGCTTGGGCGGAGAGGGACCTATAGTCCATTTCTTTTAGCGATGCATCTTTGCACCGACTCGCGGTGGTGCCCTTTTAGCTCGGAAAAGTTTCCTGATCGCTGATTGGTTGGACGAGATAATTCTAACCAATCAGCGATCAGGAAACTTTTCCGAGCTAAAAGGGCACCGCTGCGAGTCGGTTCAAATATGCATCGCTAAAAGAAATGGACTATAGGGCGTTGATCCTATAAATGGACAGTCTCTAGGGCACTGTCGCATTGTTACTGTTCCTTGCCTCTGCCATTCATGAGCGGCTTTTAAAACCTTAAACATTTAAACCCTGTGTAGTCTACATAATTAAGCCTCTCCTAATTGGAGTTCTCATGTCTTGGCTTCGATCCCACATCGCCCCATTAGCGTAATGAATGTAAAATTCTAGCACCATCATTCCATCAAGCATGGCATGTTTACTTGCATGATGGCGCTGGAGAAAGTGCCATTTTTCTTATCCCTGTTTCTATCGACATTAATTAGTGGTTGTTTTATAGTTGTAGTTACTGTTATTTTGTAATTATAATTTTCTTTATTGAGTTGTATACTTTGCATGTTCACTGTAGGTAGCTATTTAGTAGTCTAGAAATGCTGTATTTCTTATACTTCTTGGTATCAGATATATTTCTCGTTAAGTACGCAAAAAATAGGACATGATTATATTGTTATCTTGAGTAAGTTACGGATTAAATAAAATGGTTCTCTCTCTCTCTCTCTCTCTCTCTCTCTCTCTCTCTCTCTCTCTCTCTCTCTCTCTCTCTCTCTCTGTGATCCACATTAGGTTTGAAATAATATTTTCTTTAAAGAGAAAAGTATTTTATCAGAATAGTCCTATCAGTATTAACTTAGACATCAGAAACTTGGAGCCTAATTAAAGCTTTAGAACACAAGCTAGTTACAACTCAAAGAGCAATGGAAAGAATAATGATGGGGATAAAATTAAGAGCCAGAAAAAGAGCCATATGGATACGAGAATAACATGTAAGAAAAAGAAATGGACAATGGCAGGACATATAATGAGAATGACAGATGGACATTAAGAATAACAGAATGGTTCCCTAGAGATTGCAAAGGGAGGAAGGAAAAGAAGACGATGTATTGACGAACTAGGAAAATTTGCTGGTGTGAAATGACATAAGAAGGCCATCAACAGACGCAAGTGGAAGGACATGTCTGAGGCCTTTGTCTTGTAGTAGACTAATAACGGCTAATTGTTTTTCATCATTTATTAAAATGTACAAGAACTAGGAGCTTCAAGGATAGCTTCAAAAAAGCGATATGAAAATTTGAGTTTCGTCGCCATGCATTGAAGCTACCATTTGAAATATTTTTACTCATTCATCAGGAACAGTGCTGTAGTAGGAATCATTCCTTTGTATTTCTGATGGGGGGGGGGGGGGTTCCAGGAGTTGCATTAACTATATATATGCGTAATATATATATATATATATATATATATATATATATATATGTGTGTGTGTGTGTATGCATATATATATATATATATATACATATATATATATATATATATATATATATTATACACATATATATATATATATATATATATTTTAACTAATACTTTAGCAGTTCAAGAAGCTTGTGTAATATATCATGGTTAAGAACTGTAGCATTACAATGAGAAACTAAGCCATTTCTGTACCTGGACCATTATTAGAATTTATATATTTCTAGAAATGTAAGATTAATATTTTCTTTAGTTGTGTACAGTTGTGACTGTTCGAAGAGTGAATTGAAGGGGTGGGTGCAATTTTAACTTTCCTGCAAGTAAGATAATGTTACGCTAACTTAAGCCCCCCTGACACTTGCACGCATTCGTGGCACGCACTGGCACGCATTGATGCGCGAACTCGCGTGAACGAGCCGTGAAAATGTCGTGAACAGTGCGGAAACTCGCGCGCCAGAGCGTACCAATGCGTGCCATGCGGGCCCAAAACTTTGAAATGTTTAAAGTTTGTGGCACGCATTGGCACGCACTAAATGGCCGTGAACGATGCGCCAACTGGAGTGAACTGGAGTGAACAGTGAGGGAACTGGAGTGAACTGGAGTGAACGATGCGGGAAGTGGCGTGAACTTTATAATGAAGAGAAACAAAAAGGAAACGAAAATATTAATGAAAAGGAAAGAAAAATAAACCTAGTAAATTTTTATATTTGCTGTTTTAATGTGAAAAAAAAAGATATCTTATTTCAAACTATTTCTATAACTTTATAATGAAGAGAAACAAAAAGGAAACGAAAAAATTAATGAAAAGGAAAGAAAAATAAACCTAATAAATTTTTATATTTGCTGTTTTAATGTGAAACAAAATTATATCTTAAAAATTCAAACTATTTCTATAACTTTATAATAAAGAGAAACAAAAAGGAAACGAAAAAATTAATGAAAAGGAAAGAAAAATAAGCCTAATAAATTTTCATATTTGCTGTTTTAATGTGAAAAAAAATTATATCTTATTTCAAACTATTTTTATAACTTTATAATGAAGAGAAACAAAAAGGAAACGAAAAAATTAATGAAAAGGAAAGAAAAATAAACCTAATAAATTTTTATATTTGCTGTTTTAATGTGAAAAAAAATTATATCTTATTTCAAACTATTTTTATAACTTTATAATGAAGAGAAACAAAAAGGAAACGAAAAAATTAATGAAAAAGAAAGAAAAATAAACCTAATAAATTTTCATATTTGCTGTTTTAATGTGAAAAAAAAATTATATCTTATTTCAAACTATTTTTATAACTTTATAATGAAGAGAAACAAAAAGGAAACGAAAAAATTAATGAAAAGGAAAGAAAAATAAACCTAATAAATTTTTATATTTGCTGTTTTAATGTGAAAAAAAAATTATATCTTATTTCAAACTATTTCTATAACTTTATAATGACGAGAAACAAAAAGGAAACGAAAAAAATAATGAAAAGGAAAGAAAAATAAACCTAATAATTGTTTATATTTGCTGTTTGAATGTAAATATAAAATGATGTCTTATTTCATGCACACACTTATTTTCCTCTATTACCAATCAAGACCCAAAACTTTTGTTTTGAATAAAAATGAACTGAAAAATAAACCCAAGAAATTTTTAAGTTTGCTGTTTGAATGTAAAAATAAAATGATGTTTTATTTCATCAACATACTTATTCTTCTTTATTACCTTAAAATGAAGGGCAAAACAAATTTTTTCTGTTTGCAGTTTTAATGTAAAAATAAAATGATTTCTTATTTCAACACACTTTTTTCTCTATTACCTTAAAATCAACAGCCTAAAAACTTTTCATGTTTGCTGCTTTTAATGTTAAAATAAAATGCTTTCTTAATACTTGTACATATTTCATTTCTGCTATTTATATGTAAATCAAATGCTTTTTTATTGAAACTAAAATAAAGGGCAACAAAAAATACAAACGAAAAAGATACGTTTCTTCTCCTCAATGCAATGGTGTCTCTGACAGAAAGCATTGTTGTCTCTTCCGAACCCAATCCAAGAATGTCCTCGGGTTGGAGAAGCCCCGTTTTTATATGGAGTGGCCAATTCGTGAACTGGCGTGAACTGGCGTGACCAATGCGGAAACGATGCGGAATGATGAGTGAACTCGCGTGAACGTGTCGTGAACGATGCGCGAACTACGCGTGCCAATTCGTGCCATCGCGTGAACGTCGCGTGAACGATGCGCGAACTGGAGTGAACTGGTCGTGAACAGTGCGCGAAAAACACCAGTGCGTGCCAAAAAGTGGCACGCACTGGCGCGCATCAATGCGTGCCAGTGCGTGGCAAAAATGCGCGCAAGTGTCAGGGGGGCTTTACGGAATCTGACTAAAGCAAAGGACGATAACTTTAGCGTTAAATATTTTTGTTTGTTTTTTTGTTTATGGAACTTTTTTCTTTTTTCTTGGATAATGGTTTGGTGTGTATGTTACGTCATTAATTTTAAAGTTACATGATTTAGTGTGGGTAGTTACGTCACCAATTTTAAAGTTACATGATTTAGTGTGGGTTGTTTTTTGGACGGGTGACCGACAATGATTGCCAGACAGTATTCATTAAATGAAGCCTGTAAAGTGAATAGTAAATCAATGAAGAAAACATTGTTACGTCACCAATTTTAAAGTTACATGATTTAGTGTGGGTTGTTTTTGGACGGGTGACCGGCAATGATTGCCTGACAGTATTGGAATGAAGCCTGTAAAGTGAATAGTGAATCAATGAAGAAAACATATTTATTTGACATTAGGAAATATATTTTTCTAGCAAGCACTTCATATAGATTTTATATTTTATGCGGCGATAAATAAAAATGTTTTTCGCTCCAGTAAATTATAAGCTTAGAATGAATGATATGCAAATGTGTTAACGTTGTGCAGATTGATTGATTGGTTATGAGTTATCCAGCCTCATAAATGCAAGGGTCGTTGACATCGTTAAAGTAAATCTTATCGTGGCAAATATACAGTAAAGAGCAAGCCTCTCTCTCTCTCTCTCTCTCTCTCTCTCTCTCTCTCTCTCTCTCTCTCTCTCTCTCTCTCTCTCTCTCTCTCTCTCTCTCTCTCTCTGTATATATATATATATATATATATATATATATATATATATATATATATATATATATATATAAATATATACATATATATATATACTGTATATATATAAATATATATATATATGTATATATATATATATATATATATATATATATATATATATATATAAATATATATATATATACTGTCTGGCAAAAATTGATTTCCGGAAGAAAAAAGGCAAAAACTAGCGTATAAAATTTCACAATTAACTGGATTGCAATGGATCTTTTTGAAGAAGTGCTTTTGTTAACGCAAATGTTTTTTTCCCCATGGAATAAGTTTCGAGACTTTCCAAAATACACCAACATCTGTTGTCTTTCAATATCTTAGAGTTCATTCGCTTGATGCAATGTCAATAACATAGCTTTGTCCAGTGAAAAAGAAAGTTATTAAAGTGATATATTGAATTTTCGTATACATGAAGAGATATTCACAGCTCTCAGTAGTTTAATCAAGGATGTTTGCCTTCAGTACAAAATAGTAAAAAAAACCTTTCGATCCAGACAGCACTCGACTCAAGCTGGTTGTGTCTGTGATTGGTAACTTCTCTGCCTGATTATCGCCAGACTGGGTTCGAGTCCCGCTGAAACTCGTTAGTTCATTTAGTGGCTGCAACCTCACAATCCTTGTGAACTAAAGATGGCGGGTGTTTGGGGGCAGCCTATATTTAGATAGATAGGCACACAGGCACACAGTTTCAACCCTTCCCAGCTCCTGCTCCTTTCCTAACTACAACATGCTAATTTAAGTATTTTGTGGGAGATTGTGGTTTTCAAAGTGGTTGCCCATTAGCGTGACAGGAAAGAAATAAAGAAATTATATATATATATATATATATATATATATATATATATATATACACATACATATATATCTGTATATATATACATACACATACATATACCAAAGGCACCTCCCCCAATTTTTGGGGGTAGCCGACATCAACAAGAAACAAAAACAAAAAAGGGGACCTCTACTCTCTACGTTCCTCCAGCCTATATATATATATATATATATATATATATATATATATATATATATATATATATATATATATATATATATATATATATGTATGTATATATATATATATATATATATATATATTTATATATATACTTATATATATACATTATATATATATGTATATATTTATATATATTTATATATATATATATATATATATAGAGAGAGAGAGAGAGAGAGAGAGAGAGAGAGAGAGAGAGAGAGAGAGAGAGAGAGAGAGGAGAGAGAGAGAGAGAGAGGCAGGCTTGCTCTTTACTGTATATTTGCCACACTACTTATTATAAAGTTTAGAAAGATTGGATCTAATAAGTTCTCGTATGGGTAACCGCCAATGATTATACGACTTCTTTTTCACTTAGAACATGAGATCATCTATTAAGCTTGGCGACAAAATTAATAGTCTAGTCTCAACTCCATTAGGTCAGGATGAAGGGATAAAATGTATCATTTATCAAATATTATGAAACATTCAATATAGATTAGGTCATTTAAAGGCATTCTTATTATTCCGTGAACCATCAGCTGGTAGTTAATATAGAATTATAAGAATGTATAAGAGAATTTTGAGACCATTTTTGAGGTATGAAACAGACACCTAGCCAGTGTAAAGAGTGCAAAAAAAAAAAAAAATGCTGTTGAGATAAATATTCTTTGGTGGATGTGTGGATAACAAATATGGACAGGATCAAATGTAAAAGAATAAGAGGAGCTAGTAAAGTCACAGAAGACCTAGAAAAGATGACTGTAGTGGTTTGGTCATATGATGAGAAGGGATGAGGCATATGTAGGGAGGAGAGTAAAGCAAATGTAGGTGCCTGGCGGGAGAGCGAGAGGAATTGTGAAGAGAGGGTGGATGGGTGTAGCTCTATGTATTGGCTCTGGGGTGTAGTAGAAGATCTGAGAGACGAACAATTTTATTGAACGATGTGCTTGACCGAGGCAGGTGGAGAAAGACTCAGAAACATCATCGCCACATAGAACTGGGAAAGAAGTTAGTATGGCAGTATGCATATGATTCAACGTTGCATAGAAAAAGCGAAGTTGTCTTTATTTATTTGAAACATAAAGGTTTCTGTTACAAAAAGATAAAAGTTATTTAATAGAATTAAATAGTGGTGAACAGTGAACGAGTTAGTAGATGATCATTTCGATAAGCCGCTTTTGCGAATGAGAAAATGGACAGTATTAGGTCTTTTGAGAAAAGATGTCCTTGACTAAGTATGAACGCACACTCATTCAACAACGCAGCCAAATACAGACTTTCATACCTTTAGTATCTTTTGTTGTCTTTCAATCCTGAAATTAGCTCACTTAGTGTCATGTCACTAACCAGTTGGCAGTGGTTCAGAGTTTTCACAGGAAACTATTATTGGAAGGAAAGATATATAGAATCTTCTGATATATGCAGGTATTCATGGCTTTCAATGGCCTAAATCAAACGATTTTGCCTACTGTTCAAAAAAGCAAACCGCTTTAATTACGTTCATTTCAGAGAGAGTTCATTGAAAGTGGTCTTTGTTTGTGATTGATAATGAGCAATAAAAATGGTTTGTGTGCTTCATCGTTCGCCGAAAGGGTGTGCTTGTTAGTGAGAACACTCGAACAAACACAAATATTAGCATTCGAGATTACCGTTTACGGTGAATGACAGCATTCAAGACTAGACGAAGGCAAAGACTCTCCTGCTGTGTTTGAGTAATTGATTGACATTTGATGAGGAAAGGCTAAGGGGTATTGAAGAGACTCGTCGGTTGGTAGTCCTTTGCGATTGACATTTGATGAGGAAAGGCTAAGGGGTATTGAAGAGACTCGTCGGTCGGTAGTCCTTTGCGATTGACATTTGATGAGGAAAGGCTAAGGGGTATTGAAGAGACTCGTCGGTCGGTAGTCCTTTGCGATTGACATTCATCAAAGGCTAAGGGGTATTGAAGAGACTCGTCGGTCGGTAGTCCTTTGCGATTGACATTTGATGAGGAAAGGCTAAGGGGTATTGAAGAGACTCGTCGGTCGGTAGTCCTTTGCGAAGATGAAAAAAATATATCATAATGAAAGTTAATTTATTCTGAATTGAATTCTGGATGTCTTGGCTTATTGTGGCAATGGTTTGAATTGTGTCAACTTAGTGTCGGCAGTTTAGATCTATGTAATGTAATATATGATACAGATGTAAAATATCTCGCAATATGGCATAATGAAATAATCAAATCCTTGAAAAATATGTTGAACATCTTATCCTTATACTCTTAATTAACCCTATTTCCTAATTTTCATAAAATAAGGGTAATTAGTTGTATATGGATAAGAGGGACAACAAATATATTGAGAAGATTTAATTATGTTATGATGCAGTGTGGTGAGAATATTCCCAGACAGTTAGGGACATGTTCGGTGTCGTATTTGTTCTATTACTTAAATTACGGAAAATAAAAGGCCTCATTACCTCCAACATTGATGCTATTGTTCTATTACCTAGATAACAGAAAAGCCATTGCCTCATTGTCTCTAATATTCGATGGTGTGAATGCAACTCCCCTGTTTAGTGTATACAGTATAGTATTAGTTCTTCCAAGTAAGGAATTTTGGTATTTGTGACTAAAGATATAGACATTGATATCTGGAGAGAACAAAGTTTTTACACACATGTATATTTATGTGTGTATGTATGTATATTTATATATACACGAGATATGATCCATATAAAATGTTTATTTTACCACCCTTGCTTATAGAAGTCCTCGTTGATAAACATTGAATTCTTAATCTGTACTTTGTGCTAGGTCTCTTGTGTCCATGAACCTCATCCCCTTGAGCTTCAACTTGAATTTTGGAAGCAACCAGATATCGCAAGGTGTGAAGAGTACTTAGGGTTCGGCACCATTCGAATGCTACCCTTTTTCTATTGTGCACAGATATGGTAGTTTGTGCAGGTACGTTCTCATGCTCAAACAGCCATTTCCTAGTTCTGTTCAATTCTCACCCTACCTCTGCATTAGCCCTCAAAACAGGGCTTCCTACTGGTCTCCCGCCCACTGTAATCTCCAAATCTTGCTCTCTGTGATTCCTGCTAGTCTCTGTAGCTCAAATTGTAGCACATGGGAAACAGATTCACTGATAGTATAAAGATGCAACATCTGTTCATTGATCTTCCATTTACTCTGTACAAAAGCTCAATCAACCAATTATTTCCATCATATTTTTCCTTCACAAGCAATCTTATTGGTAATCATGATTGGAAACATACATTTCATATTTACAGCAACAAAGTCTATTCAAACACATTTCCACAAGATAATAAGATTATATACCTTCCAATCTTTTATGTGTATGACCATATACAATCACTTATACATCTCTTTATCCAACACTTTGTCTTAACCTGGCAACTAATGAAAGTTGTTGATATTGACTTTCGTCCTTAATTCCTGTAACATCAATAGGTAAATTGATTTCTTTCTTTTGATATCTTGAAAAAAAAAATTAAGTATTCAGTCATTGTGCGATATTTTAATATTTCAAGAATGAAAATAGCATATATTTCCTTTCATGTCTCATGCCATAGGGAGTTCTATTTCTATTTCGGTTATTTCGTTCTTATCTTGTTAGTTATTTTAGAGAACTTTGTGTCTGTCCGCCATATCTAATCAACGTATTAGGATCTTGGATAAGCGAATTTAATATTTTCCCCTATAACCAGTTTTGATAAGTAAATATACATAACTTTCATTGGCTGAATTTAGAAAATAGCTTGTGACCAGTAGAAGCTCCTATCTTTACTAATTCTAAAATTTGTCTTCGTATTATGATAGCCTACATCTTTATAGCCTGCATCTTTTGAAAGATGTATTGTATACATTTTAGTTTCTTCTTTGAAAGGTGCCAAGAAATGTGGATTTTTTGTTTTGATTTGTAAGACCGTGAAATTAAATGGAATTCGTTCAAGTCCAATAGTTTTGAAGATAAAACAAGCTTAACCCTTTCACTGCCAGTGGTGAACTGAGTAAAATTCTGATGTAGCAAAATCGTTCAAGATTACACGGACCCTCGCTTGTTGATATTTATTTGAAAACTCTCATCAAGACCCTTCCAGTGAATGCTTACTTACTTTACTTTTGGGTGATTTTATAAGATGTTTCCCTTTTTAAAATTTTGACGAGGATACCAATGACAGTGAAAGGGTTAAAGATACCATGACATATCACAGGTATGAATTATTTATAGCTTCAATATTCATGGCGAAACTTTCTCCAGATTCGTATTAGTTTTCGAAAACCTTTGATGACCAAGCGAGATTTTACGCTGGCCTTTAATGCGATGGTCGTATCATCACGCCTTTAAGGCTTTTAAGATTTTCACAATGGCTCAGGGAAAATGTCGGCCAGTAATTGCAAGTAGCCCTCTTGTCTTTTCCATTATTCACTGGGTTGGTTCAAACACTTTGGGTCTGGCACCGTTTTCCAAAAGGATCTTTTAAGTCGTCGAAAATTGTTGCAGAAGAAGCAGAGATTTTTCAATTCGCCAGGAGGTTAAGTTTTGGTAAGCGTGTATTTGTTTATTTATTTATTAGTTATGTTTGTTTGTTTGTGCTTCCCATTACTCAAAAACTATTTGACCAATCTCATGAAATTTGGTGGGATGGTTGGCCCTGATCCAAGGACAGTTGGGTCAAAGGTCAAGGTCAAGGTATCTAATAGGTTGAAATATATATCGATCAAGAAGGTTTTATAAATCGTATTACGATTCGCTCTCACACTATTTCAGGGGTCAAGTTTCCAATTTTTTTGAATAAGATTTTTTTGAATAAGATTTCAGAAGAAAAATATGTTGAACGTTGATTACAAAGCCAATTTTTAGATAGTTACGTCTCGATTTCATAACTTGGGAAAATCCTGTGGAATGGGGCAGAGGTCATCAACCTGGCGGGGGGAATTCTCTCCCCCGGGGGTTGGAATTGGGACCACAGATTGGGAAACTCAAACTGTTTAAATGTTGAATTTATATAATTTCTTAAAGATCCCCAGGAAGCACTATGAAAATGATCCATATAAAATTGAAAATATATGTGTACTAATATAGGAAAAATCAAAGTGATTTTTTTTTTTTTTTTGTGTATCATATGCTTATTAGTTGGAAAGCACTTTTTGAGGTAGATAATCTTGAAAAAGAGGGGCGGAGGTGACATGACATATGGAGTAAAGAAGGTTGAGAACCACTGGACTATATGGGATAAATTCAGAGAAATTAAAAGTTTAGTTGAACAACGACGTATAGTTGTTGCATAAATACCAATTTCTATAAAGTTGGGAAAGGTAATGGCCAACCTCTTAATTTGCTGTATGGTCTCTATATTCGTATAGGCCTATTTATAAATATTTCCTCCATGTAATTCTCAATTAAAGCAATTAATGAAGGATGGGATTACGCACCAGCAAATTCATTAAGCTATACGTTAATACGTATTTCTGGTCGGTTCATTTTGAATGTTGAAGGAGGCTAGGTAATTAAAACCGGTGTTGTACTTGTCTAAGTAGAATCGGGTTAGATATTGAAAGGGCGAACCCCTAAAGGTATACAAATCTCGAATTTTTATGCCCAAAAGTTTAAAAGAAAGACTTCAATGCTACATTAAGGGACCTTCTGCCCCGGTATCCTTAAATTATCAGTCTTTATGTGGATTTTACCATTTATTCAGTGGAGAGACTTCCTACGTTAGTTAATTACCATTTAATTTTGTTTAAATTACTCTTTAATGATACTATTAAATGGTAATAATTTTTGTATTTATTATATTTTAGAGAGGACTTTATTGCTAGAGCTATCTCTGTATTTCATATAAAGATATTTTGCAAGTGGAAATCGGAAGCGTATAATGGTTTTACTTTTTTATAAAAAATATTAATGGTAATGGAGTGCTAGTGGAGTCAATGACCAAATTTAATGACACAATATGTTGTTATTATTATCATTATTATTATTATTATTATTACTACTACTACTACTTGCTAAGTTACAACCCTAGTTGGAAAAGCTGGATGCTATAAACCCAAGGGCTCCAACAGGGAAAATAGCCCAGTGAGGAAATGAAACAAGGATAAATGAAATATTTTAAGAACAGGAACAACATTAAAATAAATATCTCCTATATAAACTATAAAAACTTTAACAAAGCAAGTGGAATAGAAATAAGAACAGTGTGCCCGAGTGTACCTTCAAGCAAGGTTAGTGCATCAGTTGTATCTCTCTAAGCTATCTTATCTAAATTATGAAATAAAGAATTAATCTAAATCCAAATTATTCATAACACTGCCATGAATTTTACTAGAATTATTCTTATACATTAAATCTGCACTTGTCTCTTTTTCGAATGGCAGTAGGGCATATGAAAGTCCGAGAGCCACATGGGTACTATAACATGTGGTAATGTGTTGAAGGAAAATTGAAGATTATGCATGAGATTATATTACATGGTTATACCTACAATCCGGTCCCACAAAAGGTTTGAGTTGGAAAAAGAAATCGACTTTTTTCCGTAGCTCAATACAGATTTTGTAATGCTGAAAATATTTTTCGTTTCGTGAAATGGAATCCAGCGTAGTGTGCTGGATTAATCTGAGAGATTAAACCTTGCTTGTTTTCCTTTCGGTGCTTTTTTTTCCGTCTCTCGCCATGAGTCCAAAGCCTCGTGTAAAACATGTGTGGCAATTCGTGTCATGAATAGCAATTTCTGATTGAAAGTAAAAAAAAAAAAAAACTACCATATACCAAGATTTCTTCTTTTTAATTTAACGATGCCAGGGTAAATCTATACTTGTGTAGGGCGTATACCTGCATCTTTTAGATATAATAGAAAAAAGTAACTATACCAAGTTTTATTTAACTATTCTTGCAAATGTCAAGTAGGTCGTATACGTGCATCTTTCAGATATAATAGAAATAGAATATCTGCTATATACCAAATTTCTTCTTTTTAATTTAATGATTCATGTAAATGCCAGGGTAAATCTGTACTTACGTAGGGCGTATACGTGTATCGTTCAGATATACTATATTTTCATTAAGGTTAATTTCCATGTATTCCCTTTACTAATTGTCGTTTGCTGACTCTTTATATCAATATTTGGATCTCCAAGATATTCCTTAGCAGATAGGTTCGTTTTTCAGGTGATTTAAAATAACATATTTCAGACATATTTATTATATACTTTTTCATTTCATTCGTATATGGAGAAAATATTTCCTTCGTATATTGGCTATTAAATTGTCAGTATGATAAATCACATATGTAAATGAAAATGTTCATAAGGTGTTGACCACCTGTAAAAAAAAAAAGGGGGGGGGGGGGAACAGCAAGGTCAAGTTTTAAGTTATTACCTATGTTTACCTGAATGAATTCATTATAATACTAACACTTATGGGAAGATATGATAGGTAGACTATAATGTTAATATTACAAAAGATTTGAAATTAGCATGGAATCGTGAAAACAAAATTAAAGATTATAGATGAATTTTCCCAGCATCAGTAAATAGTCTGGATTCACATTTATAGATGGTACGGTCGTCTTTATTATCTTGAAGTATTTTATTGTATATTAATGTTATTAATCAATTTATTAGTAGTCTCTCTCTCTCTCTCTCTTTCTCTCTCTCTCTTTCTCTCTCTCTCTCTCTCTCTCTCTCTCTCTCTCTCCCCCGCATATTAACGAGTCTTTTTCTTCGTTGTTTTTGTTTAAAACCTTATTTATTCTTGGACCCCAAGCAGTGAATTATAAGGAAATGAAAATGATCTCTCTCTCTCTCTCTCTCTCTCTCTCTCTCTCTCTCCGCATATTAATGAGTCTTTTTCTTCTTTGTTTTTGTTTAAAACCTTATTTATTCTTGGACCCCAAGCAGTGAATTATAAGGGAATGAAAATGATATCTCTCTCTCTCTCTCTCTCTCTCTCTCTCTCTCTCTCTCCCGCATATTAACGAGTCTTTTTCTTCGTTGTTTTTGTTTAAAACCTTAGTTATTCTTGGACCCCAAGCAGTGAATTATAAGGAAATGAAAATGATCTCTCTCTCTCTCTCTCTCTCTCTCTCTCTCTCTCTCCTCTCTCTCTCTCTCTCTCTCTCTCTCTCCCCGCATATTAACGAGTCTTTTTCTTCGTTGTTTTTGTTTAAAACCTTAGTTATTCTTGGACCCCAAGCAGTGAATTATAAGGAAATAAAAATGATCTCTCTCTCTCTCTCTCTCTCTCTCTCTCTCTCTCTCTCTCTCTAATACATATGCATACATACATAACTACATATATATATATATATATATATAGAGAGAGAGAGAGAGAGAGAGAGAGAGAGAGAGAGATGTATGTACATAGATTTGTGAAGATCCGCGTTTATGCAAATCTAATTCCATCCTTTCTGCATTGGAAACCATTTTTCCTTTTACATATTTTCGGTAGGAAGAACCTCAGAGGCAATTGTCAAAAGGATAAAGCGCTTTGCAGTTTCCTTTGATGCTGGCAAACAGTGCAGTGCCCGAGGGTTTGCGGATTCCCGCTATGGCATCACAGCTTCACATTGACACTATTCTGACTCTCCATGCGAACCGGGGAAGTAGGTCACGGACCCCGCTGATGTTGATAGTTGACCTCTGCCCGAGGCTGCTCTGAACAGTCACAAACGTGAACTTCAAAAGTTCAAACTTGCGGCAAATGTTTTTATGTTGAACAGGCTGACATAAGTCTTTTTATAGTTTATGTATAACATATCTGTTTGGATGTTGTTACTGTTTTCAAAGTATTTTATTAATTGTTAACTATTTCTCATATCGTTTATTTATTTCCTTATTTCCTTTACTCACTGGGCTATTTTCCCTGTTCGAGCCCTTGTGTTTATAGTATCTTACTTTTCCAAATAGGTTTGTAGCTTAGCTAGTAATAATGATAATAAATACCTCTTGGAACTTTGTGCTTTTGATCAGGCGTTGGATGTTTGTTTATACTCTTTTCTTGATAAATGCTTTCCTCGACTTTGTTGCAATATGGATATTGAATATGCATTTGAAGGGCTCGAGTTCACATGCTTTGAAGTATGTAGAACAATATAAACCCATAAATAAGCTCTCCGTATTGTTTTGTATTTGTACACGGATTGATTTACACACTTACATCTATGTATACATACTGTACATACCCACACAATTATATATATATGTATATATATATATATATATATATACATATATATATATTTTTGTATAATATATATATTTATATATATGTATGTATGTATGTATATATATATGTATGTATGTATGTGTATGTATATGTGTATATATATATGATTATATATATATATATGTATATGTGTATATATATATATATATATATGTCAGGAAATAAAAACAAAATCAACCCTGCAAATCTTAACTTTTTTGTGATGTATAATTACGTTATCTGCATTTAATAAGTTTTTAGCTCTGAATATTTAATTTTTATTATAGAATGAAAAACTAATAAAAGTATATTAACCGTTATACTTAACGCTTCTCATCTGATACTATTATTATTACAGATAGAAGTTTATTTAAGCCCCATTGCTAAATGAATTCACCCTCGGCATTATAGAAATGGTGTAATGTGACGTCATTGGATTTTTTTTTAATTAAAGATTTTAATTCTGCAGCAAGATTTTACCAATTTAGCCGAGAGACTTCCCATCGCCTGAATTTATTTAGTTCACATTTACCATTATTTTTCATTATTGCATGTCTTTTACGTTACTCTGTATTATTTCTATTCTTTTTCTTTATCTTACTTTTGTTTATTTCAGTTCTTTGACCTTTGAGACATTGAATTGTCAGCTCCGCTAGCCTATGTTCTTTTCTTCCTATATATTTTATACACAATATAGTATCGTGTATGTGTCCATGTGCGTATATATGTATATATAAATGCGTATTTGCGTGTACTTGTAAACATCTGTCTTTGTAAATCTAGTAACAGTCATCTATGCAAGCGTTTATTTTTTGTTCATTTTTCCCCGAAAGTTTAAGGGGCTTCAGAGGTATTTGTCAAAGGATAAAACGCTTTTCGGTTTCCTTTGATGTTGGCAAATAGTGCAATAGTGCAGTGCCCGAGGGTTTACGAACTGCCGCCATGGCATCACTGGCTCTCCCTTGTCATCATTCTGACCTCATGCGATGTGGGGAAGGAGGTCACGGCCGCCGATGATGTTAATTGACCTTTGACCCAGGGTCGCTTTGAACAGTCACAAACATGAAGGAATGTAGATAGTAGAAGGTGGACTGTTAATTTGGTCTTGGAAGTCGTCGGAAAGGGATGATAGCTTGTTTTAAGAGGGTATAGGTATTAGATGTGCCTTTGTAGGGTGCGATTACACATACTTTGAAGTAGAGTAGTGCACTAATATTATCCATAAATTATCTCAGTATCGTTTTATATTTTTACAGTGGCTAATTCAAGTAGACACATATAAACATATACATTATGCATACATACACACACACACACACAAACATATATATATATATATATATATATTTATTGATATTATATATATATATATATATATATATACATACACACATGACGAGGGAATAAGATGAACGAACTGAACCTTGCAATTGTTTTCATGATATATAGCTCAGCTACCAGCATGTAATAACTTTTCAACTCCAAATATTTCATTTTTATTAGAGGATGAAAATCTAACAGAAACATATTGGAACTATGATTAAAACCACTCTTTGTGGTATATACGATACCGTTAAATATTACGAAGAGAATTTCATCATAAGTCATTAGATATATCTATTCACCCTTGGCATTATACAAATGAATGTAATCGTAAAACGTTATTAATATATTTTTTAAAGTTAAGAGAATATTAAATGTTAGAACAAGGCTTAATCAATTTAGCCGGGAGACTTCGCTTCCGTGGAATGAATTTTCTCATATTTTTCATTTGTGAAGTTCAGTATTGCTTTTTCTTTTCATCTGGCTCACGGTATTAATCCCTTTCTTTTCTCTCTCTCTCTCTCTCTCTCTCTCTCTCTCTTTCCCTCCGCTTTCTATTCATGGTTTATCGGGCGCTTCACCTATAGGACATTGGATTGCCTTTCCTGATGACCTTTACGCTCTCTCTCTCTCCAAACACACCTTTATATATACATACATATATATATATATATATATATATATTTATATGTATATATATAAATATATATACAATATATATATATATATATACAATATATAAATATATATACAATATATATATATACATATATATATATATATATATATAGACTCATATATGTATAGAATTTTGATTGAGTATAGGCACACGGGAGTGGTGTACTATATATATATATATATATATACATATATATATACATATATATATATATATATACATATATATATATATATATATAGTGTGTGTGTGTCTGTGTACATATATTATATATATATTTATATATATATATATATATATATGTAGTTAGTTAGTTAATTAGTTAGTTAGTACTTGACAGCTGTGGGATCCCCTTCTCCTGTATAAATACGGTGTCTTTGTATATGAATTTCCATTGTTGAGTCCTTCGATGTCACTAATGGATGAAGATAATAACTCCAATCAAGCATTTTCGTTTTTCTTTTCGTGACTATAATGCATACACACATACACACACACACACACACACACACACATATATATATATATATATATATGCATGCATACATACATGTTTTCTGAGTGTGTGTGTGTGTGTGTTTGTGTATTATAACCACGTACGTAAAGGGGAAAAAGACTTGATTGGAGTTAGTACTGTTTCCCTATCGGGGAGATATCAGACACAATGTAAATACATATACAAGGATATCGTATTTATACAGCGAAAGTGGGTCCTTAACCGATCAGTTTCCCCTTTTCCTGTATAAATACGATATTATTGTATATTTATTCACATTAACAACGTCCATAAGACGATAGTACTAACACCAAAGAACTATTTTTACTTTTCCTTTTGTGATTACAATACATATTTTATGCTAATCACGTGTCAGCTGTTGTGGTTACTACACACACACACACACACACACACACACATATATATATATATATATATATATATTACTCTATTATTCAATTGAAGGCATTAATTTTTACTGTCCGATTTTGGGGTACCATTTTGCCCTCTTTCAGAATTATCATGTTATTTCTTTGTTTCCTTATGTGCATTTCCATAAAATTGTGGAAGTTCTTTAATGTTATTGTGTCAATAAAATTGAATGGATTTTGTGTGTGTGTGTGTGTGTGTGTGTGAGGGTGGAGGTGGCAGGCGCAGTTGCTTGCGTCGATTGTACTCACCTTTTTTTCAATTCAATTATGTTCAATTTCAATTATTTTAATCCTCTTTAAACGCAGATATATATCGTATTCCCTTTCCTTTAATTTTTTAACTCAAAAGATATCCTATTCCAAATATTCTAATCCCCATTTAACTCAAAGATATCCTAATCCTATTCTTTTCTTCCATTTTTAACTCAAAATATATCCCATTCCAGTTATCCTATTTCCCTTTTAACTAGAAAATATCACATTCCAATTCTTCTATATCCATTTTTAACTAAGAAATACCACATTCCCATTCTTTTATTCGTTTTTAACTCAAAGATATCTTATTCCCAATCTTTTTTTTTTTTCATTCTTAACTCAGAGATATCCAATTCCCAGTCTTTACGTTTTTTTACTCAATTATATCCCATTCTCATTCTTGTACCCATTTCTTAACTCAAAGATATTCCATTCCTATTCTTGTATTCGTTTTTAATTCATTCCTTAACTCTAAGGATATCCCATTCCCATTCTTTAAATTTTTTTAATCAAAGATATTCCATTCCCATTTTTTTATTCTTTTTTTTTTAACTCAAAAATATCCCGTTCCCATTCTTTTTTATTCCCTTAATCACTAAAAAATATCCCCTTTCCATTCCTTTCTATTCCTTTCTTAACTCAAAAATATCCCATTCCCATTCTTTTTTATTCCCTTTTTTTTTACTAAAAAAAATATCCCATTCCCATTCTTTTTCATTCCTTTCTTAACTCAAAAATATCACATTTCCATTCTTTTTTATTCCCTTTTTTTTTACTAAAAAAAATATCCCATTCCCATTCTTTTTCATTCCTTTCTTAACTCAAAAATATCACATTTCCATTCTTTTTTATTCCCTTTTTTTTTTTACTAAAAAAAATATCCCATTCCCATTCTTTTTCATTCCTTTCTTAACTCAAAAATATCACATTTCCATTCTTTTTTATTCCCTTTTTTTTTTACTAAAAAAATATCCCATTCCCATTCTTTTTTATTCCTTTCTTAACTCAAAAATATCACATTTCCATTCTTTTTTATTCCTTTCTTAACTCAAAAATATCACATTTCCATTCTTTTTTATTCCTTTCTTAACTCAAAAATATCACATTTCCATTCTTTTTTATTCCATTCTTAACTCAAAAATATCCCATTCCCATTCTTTTTTATTACTTTCTTGACTCAAATACATCCCATTCCCATTCTTTTTTATTCCATTCTTAACTCAAAAATATCGCATTCCCATTCATTTTTATTCCATTCTTAACTCAAAAATATCGCATTCCCATTCTTTTACTCCCCCTTTTCCTAATGTAAGATATCCCCTTCCCTTCCCTCCAACCCAAGGGACTTCCTCCCCTTCTTTTCCCTCTTTTCCATGATTATAAATCGTTCCCTTCACGCCTCTCCCATCATGTTCCCATCAGCTCCGTGATTTGCCAACGTGTTGGGGTGACGCTGCTCCGATGTTTATCGCCTGTGAGGTTCGATTGTCCTTAAATTGACTGTTTTTTGTTCATTTGGTACTTTTATTATTCTCCAATACAATTTCTCTTCAAAATCTCTCGTTATAATTTCTCTATCCCCTCTTGCTGTGGCCCCCTTTAGCGTGTTGTATATATATTCAATTTGCAAAATTCATTTCCGATTGGATTTTTTCTTTTTGCCGTACCGAAAGAATCTCCCCTAAATAAAGACAAACTGTCTCTGGCTCCACACAAACACACACACACACACACACACACACACAGGTACACTAGGAAACCACAGCTGTCTTGTTGTAGTTAGGAAATTGGGAGGAATGGGGAAGGGTTGAATCTGTCTCTGCATATCTACCTAAATATTTAGCCTTTATTTTTGACGGGTCGCGTATACTACTGTAGTATGGAGAAGAGTTGTAGAATTCACCGTTGAGGGAATCTGCTAAAAAAGAAGCAGAAATGGGATACTGATCGCATTTCCCTTTTTTTTTTTTTTTTTTTTTTTTTAGCTTGAACATTCTTTTCTTTATTATTAAGGAGAATTTTTAATATGGAAAGTTTCTCGAAAATTTAATCTCCATAGCTTAGAAGTTGCATCCTGCATTAACGCTCTAATAAATACCTGGACAATGTTAAATGTATTTGTTTTCCAAGAATCCAGGTCTCCATACATCTGTGTACCTGTTTTTAATTAAGGGGAGTGGACTGCGTGCTGCTGCATGGGCATGGAAAAGAGAGGTGGCCCTAATTTCTTTAGTTTTTATGTCCGTCGAACCATGCTCTCTCTCTCTCTCTCTCTCTCTCTCTCTCTCTCATATATCTGTTCAAGAATGCATGCTTATAATTTTAATAGAGTTGGCCATTTCTTTATTTTTTATGCTCTCTCTCTCTCTCTCTCTCTCTCTCTCTCTCTCTCTCTAATGTAGGTGGCCATAATGTCTTCATTTTTTATGTCTCTCTCTCTCTCTCTCTCTCTCTCTCTCTAATGTAGGTGGCCTTAATTTCTTCATTTTTTATCTCTCTCTCTCTCTCTCTCTCTCTCTCTCTCTCTCTCTCATATGTCTTATCAAGAATGCATATATTTTTTAATAGAGGTGGTCATAATTTCAAAAAAAAAAATTTTCTCTCTCTCTCTCTCTCTCTCTCTCTCTCTCTCTCATATGTCAGATAAAAAATGCATATATTTTATGTCCGTATGTACCATTGTATCAGAGATGGTTAAGTCATAAAGAATGCAAATGCATATAAGATACATAATGAACATATGGCTTTGTTTTTAAGACTGCTACTGTAGTCCAAGAAAGTTTCTATGTTCATCATAGCCCTTAAGGACGAGGTTTTAGATGATTAAGTATTTTGTTTCCGTATGTTCCCTGGTTTAAGTACTTTCAACCGGTGTTCTTGTTTCAGGTCGGCGTGATGGTCATGTTACAGCAATGCTAAATTCAAGCTTTAGCTTAAAGAAAAAAAAAGAACATTCGTTATGACTCGCATCTTATTTTCTTCTAAACTATCCCAATGCCGTAGCCAATTATTAAAAATCAAAGTAGTAATACTTTGTAAAAAAGACAATTAAAGAGGAAATATTAAGAGAAAAAACCTCTACTTACAAAAGGAAGCCACAAAATCCCCCTTTATTTAACAAATGAGGATTGTGTTGGAATCCGCTCGATGTCATCGAATCCGTCATATTGGTGCAATAGGGTTTTATTTGCAGGTGACGGCCCTCAATATCCCCTCCCTACCTACGCCAACGAAATTGGGAGGAGGGTATGTTTTCGCCCCCGTTTGTCTGTTTGTTTGTGAACAACTTCCCGGCCACAATTTTACTCATAGAGTAGTGAAATAGTCAGGGATTAATTGTTATGTTGAGACGTGGAAGTGATTCTATTTTGAACGTCTTAGGTCAAAGGTCAAGGTCAAGCAAAAGGTCGACCGAATTACCCCTAATCTTAACCACAATTTCGTGCATGTTTGTCACACAGACTTCAAATACGCCATCAGTCGAAAATTGATTCTGGGGAAAGCAAGCTGGTTTCGAGAAATAAGCTGCCGTGGTGGAGATCTGCACGCAGAGTGCTTTTCTAGTTGGGATATGATTTTAGTAACTTTTTTCCAAGTGACAGGTATTGACCATACAGTGCTGTTATAACTTGGGTTGTAACATGATCTTTTACAAATGTAAGCCTATTTCTCCCAGAATTTGTGTTCAGTCATTCATATATATATATATATATATATATGTGTGTGTGTGTGTGTGTGTGTGTGTATTTGTTTTTTTAAATGTTGTATTTATTTTTACATTAGGTAGATTATATCTTGTATCCTACTATTCTTACGTACATTGAAGCCTTGCCATTTTTTTAGATTTTACTTGGAGCATAACACCACTGAAATGCAACAAAATTGCAACAATTTTGCTTTCTATGGAGATTCATTGATTATTGACTTGTATAAGAATTTGTGGGCATTACAAATGAAATGAAAAGTATGATAGTGTTTTGACGCACAAGGTTCTTTATGGATATTATTGCAAAAATTCCAAGAATCCTGTTTAAGAAAATTTCTTTCATTCGACCGGCTAAGACAAACCGTTTTTGAAGAATTTTACCAAATATAATGAATATTGGCAATCAAATTCTTTTAACTTGTCTTGTGTGTGTTCTATTTCTTAGGAGAATCTCAGGGAATTATTTATCGTCCATACTATTTATTTTGCACTTTCTGAAATTCACCGATTGATGTGGTAATTAACAGTTGCAAGTTAGTGTTATTAAATTTCTGACCAATATGAAATAATTAAGTTGGGCTTTATTAACAGTATCACCATTCTATATGGGACTCTTCGTAAACTTTTCCTTCTTAACATTTTTGTCTGTAAGTCTGCACTTCGTAATGATCAAAGATATTTAAACAAGCTTTCATAAAAATACTTGAAGAATTTTCACAAATACAATCAATGTAGACATTCAGATTCTTTTAACTTACCTGCTTTGTGTTCTATGTCTTATAGAGAATGTCAATTGACGTTCTAATTAAAATAGCAGACACGAGTATTATTAACCATCTGGCCAATAAGAATTCATTTAGTTGGGCTTTGTTACCAATATTACCATATGGGGCTTCATAACCTTTTCCTTAACATCATTGCTGTAAATTTGCACTTCATATTAATCAAAGACATTTATACCCTGAAAATATGACAAACAAAGGTGTTACCACCCAACCACCACAAGGCGGTTGCCTAGTTTTAGAAAAATTCTGCCGAAATAGAGATAATTAGCTATGTATATATAACTGCCAGGTAAGTATTCACAAAACTTTGTTTTATCATAAAAACTCCATTTTAATTCAATCGAGAGATTTCGAAAAAAAAAATTGAATTTTATCTGAAATGCAGTCCCTTGATGTTCATTAATGGTTACAGTTTTAAATACTTTTAAAGATGAGGGGAGACATGTATGGATTTCCCCTCTTTCCCCTTGTCCGACGACTTTTTATGTCCTTTGCATAAGTTGCCCTTACGGAAATTCGAAAAGAAATTCCTTCAGGGGTGCTATTTTTTTCCCCTCATTTCAATTATTACATTTTTGAGATTCATAAACCGTCTCTTGTCATATCACAAAACGTTGAGCAAGCGAAGGAATGTATGTATGTATGTGTATATATTTATATGTATGTATATATATATACATATAAATATATACACATACATACATGCATACACACATAAATATACATACATATATATATATATATATATATATGTATGTATGTATGTATATATATATATTATTTATGTAAGAATAGGAACAGATTGAAAATGACTGTATTTCTATGACGTCGGTTTTTTGTATTCAAAACCACGTTACTAATTATTACTAGGCCAGCATAACATTTATTTAATATCCCATATGGTGATAGTTCCACGGGCATTATATATATATTATATATATATATATATATATATATATATAATTATATATATATATAATTATGTGTTTATATGAGTAGGGGGAGAGGTAAGAGAAGCCATTGGAATAGTAAATATAACGTCATAGGAAATAAAACAACACGATATCGAATACTTGACCTTTAGATCTTGCGTTCTGAACTGTCCATTCTCCACTTGAACTCATGCTTCCGACTTTTTTTTTTTTTTTTTTTTTTTTGGAAAAACAGGATGATATAAGCCCAAGGGCCCTAACAGGGAAAAATAGTCCAGTGAGGAGACGAAATAAGGAAATAAATAAACTATATGAGAAGTAATGAAGTGCACTGTCTTTTACTGGAAAAGAGGGAAAATATTGTAAAACACTGGAAATAGCGTGGGATTTCTTCAAAATCGTATCAAATACTGGAAAGTATATCTTGGGCGTTTAGAAATTTAGTTGAATTCCGTATTCAAGTTTTAGTACATTTCTGATTTAGCCTCCTAAATACTAGAAAAATACTCGAGAAACGAGGAAATATTTTGAAATGTTTGAAAATACAAGAAAATACTGTAATATCTTATCACATACTGGAAAGTATTGAAATATATTGAAAATTAATAGAAATACTGGAAAAATTGGTTGATTGATTAAGAGTTTTCTGGTATAAGGGGTTCTTTTTGCGTCTCCTTGGTCCCTTACTCCACCTACCTTATGGCTTTCCACATTATCTCCGTTCCTTCTTCCTTTCTTCCATCTTGCTGTCCAACCTCTTGGTTTATTTTATAAGGCAATTAAAAGTATTTTCACACATATGTAACTCTACACTGAATGGCGTCCCCTGTGCTAGAGCCAAGTCATATAGCTGAAATTAATTTAAATCGACAGTCAAGCTTTAGTTACAAAGTCGACCTCTGTAATGTCCCTTATACTGTATAATAAAGAGCATGTGTCAGGCTTTATAAATATATTATATATATGTATATATATATATATATATATATAAAGGGGAGAGAGTAAGTCATACCCTGTAATGTCCCCTATATAATAAAGAGCAGGTTTCGGACTATATAAATATATATATATATATATATATATAATGGACTAGGGATTAGTCATACCCTGGTGATGAGAGGTTACCCTAAAAGGTACACTCGGGTTAGGAAAGAGGGAGGGAGTGGGAAGGGTGGAATCTGTGCGTATGTATGTATGTGCATAGTTATCTTATTATTTAGCTGTCATTTTTGACGGGTTCCGTACACTACCATCGCATAGATGTGGCAAACTGTAGAGTATTAAATCTCTCCTCTTGACCTTTCGAGGATTTGTTTGAGCTTGAATGCTCTTATTTCCCCTCCCTTCTTGTATGAAGTGTATTTGCTGTTGGAATTATTTGTCTACTTTTTAGATAAATTTTCCTTGCATTAATTGTAATAATACCATTGTTTTTTTATGGAACTTGTTTGTTTCGTTTCTTCATCTGGATATTTTAGTGCATTTTTTTTTTAGAATTCTTTAAAGCAAAACCTTATGTATTTATTTTTAAAGTACTTATCAATTTATTTATTATTTTCTGTTCCATGTAGTGCATCCTGTAGCAAAACCCCTTTTCACTTATGTAATTATTTTTAAAGTCCCCATTAATTTATTTATTATTTTATGTTCCATCTAGTGTATCGTCACTAGGCTGTTTCCTGTATGATTACTTTATCCAGATTTGATTTGAATTATTTTTCGTGAATATGTTCAGAGGAATTTTTTAAATGATTCCCGTTGATAGTGATTCTGTTATATACTCTATTTAATTTCTAGGGTATTACATGTAGTTTTAATCGAGTAGAATAATTTGCAATGGCATTATGTACTCGTTACAATAGTCAGCTTAATATGTTGCCATATTTTAATAGATTTAATCATTTCTTTACGAGGTCATTGTTTAGTTTAATTTTCATTTCTTCGTATTATCGTGTATTTAATGTTTGTAATATCAGATTGTTATCATGTTTAATCATTCACAAATCAGTATAGACTTATTTATTACTTATTAATACTTTAGCTGTTAAGTTAATATTCAAGTATATAATTCTGTTGCCAATTTGTAAATGTTACACTAAATCGAAAATATTGAATTTAGGAATTACCAGTAGATTATTAAAAGTTTTAAGTAATCTGAGTGTTGATTATAAAATTTTGATAAGATTCAATATCAAAGATAATTGTGTTGTCTTTGTGTGTAGTGTATAATACAATTTAATCATTCTGACTGATAATTTGTTTTTTTATATGCTATGAAAATTCTTTTGACTTGAGCAGTATGATAGTAGATCATAAGTTAAATAATTTTGACCTACTGTAGATTATAATACCATCTGGTAATTCTTACTGTAGATTATAATGCATTATGACCCCAGATTATAACACGATTTAGTAATTTGTACTACATCATATATACATATACCAAGGCACTTCCCACAATTTTGGAGGGTAGCCGACATCAACAAATGAAACAAAAATAAAAAACTAATAAAAGGTGACTTCTCCTCACTACGTTCTTCCCAGCCTGACAAGGGACTCAACCGAATTCAGCTGGTACTGCTAGAGTGCCACAGCCCACCCTCCCCCGTTATCCACCACAGATGAAGCTTCATAATGCTGAATCCCCTACTGCTGCTACCTCCGCGGTCATCTAAGGCACCGGAGGAAGCAGCAGGGCCTACCGGAACTGCGTCACAATCGCTCGCCATTCATTCCTATTCTAAGCACGCTCTCTTGCTTCTCTCACATCTATCCTCCTATCACCCAGAGCTTTCTTCACTCCATCCATCCACCCACTACATATAATAATTAAATCGTTCTCGTTGATGAGCATAATACAATTTAATCATTCTGTGATTAGGTAATTATAATATAATAATTCCGACAGTAGACTATAATGTAGTTATTATCACTAGCTAAGCTACAACCCGAATTGGAAAAGAACGATGCTATAAGACCCAAGACCTCCAACAGGGAAGAACAACCGAGTGAGGAAATGAAATAAGGAAATAAATAAACTACGAGTAGTAATGAACTATTAAAATAACCGATTTTAAGAACAGTAAAAACATTAAAATGGATCTTTCATAAATAAAATATAAAAAGTCATGTCAGCCTGTTCAACATAATAACATTCGCTGCAAGTTTGAAATTTTTGAAGTTCCACCGAACTAAAATGATTTAATTATTCTGACCCTAGATTACAATACAGTTTTGATAATCCTTTCGGCAGATTATAAAACTGGAATCCTTCTGACTGGAGATCCTAATAGGATTTAAGTCTTCCGGCTCTTGAGTTAATCAATCTTCCATGCGTGCATATGACGGTGGTGTGTGCCTTACTGATATCGATATTCGTCCATTACCCCTTCGTTCATTTTTCAAGTTGTTTGCTTTTCCCATTCCTCCCCTCGTATTCTCAGTTACTCTGTTTATCCTGTTATTCTGTTGTACCTTCCCTTGCCACTTTATACTATCTATACTATCTCTATTTCTCTCTTATCTCTCTTGGCTGCTGACGTCTCATGATATCGGAAATATTGTTTTTATCTCTCTCTCTTTTATGAAAAGGTTTCAATTTAATTAGCACATTTTTTCAGACACTCGTAGGTCTCTCTCTCTCTCTCTCTCTCTCTCTCTCTCTCTCTCTCTGCAATGGCTGAGATGGAGATCTGTTAATTCAATAAATTTCAAGTATTATTCTTTGAATTGTGTCATAAAATTCTTATTTTCATACATCAGATAGTAGTTTTTAATGAGTGTTCAAGCCCAAATCTTAATGTTGAAACTTGTAAGTGTGCATTCCATATTTTTTTTGACAAGTGTTCAAGGCCGAATCTTTATTTCAAAACTTCTAAACGTATATTTTATCCATTTTTTTTTCATGTGTTCAAGTCCAAATCTTCATTTTAAAGCTTCTAAGTGTACATTTCACAATTTTTTTTAATTGGTCAAGGCCAAATCTTTATTTTAAAGCTTCATAAGTGTACATTTTATCAATTATTTTTGATAAGTGTTCAAGGCCAAATCTTCATTTTAAAGCTTCTAAGTGTACATTTCACAATTTTTTTTTAAGTGGTCAAGGCCAAATCTTTATTTTAAAGCTTCATAAGTGTACATTTTATCAATTATTTTTAATAAGTGTTCAAGGCCAAATCTTCATTTTAAAGCTTCTAAGTGTACATTTCACAATTTTTTTTAATTGGTCAAGGCCAAATCTTTATTTTAAAGCTTCATAAGTGTACATTTTATCAATTATTTTTAATAAGTGTTCAAGGCCAAATCTTCATTTTAAAGCTTCTAAGTGTACATTTCACAATTTTTTTTAAGTGGTCAAGGCCAAATCTTTATTTTATAGCTTCATAAGTGTACATTTTATCAATTATTTTTAATAAGGGTTCAAGGCCAAATCTTTGTTTTTACGCTTTTAAGTGTATTTTTTTTTATGTGCGTTCAAGTCCACATCTTTATTTCAAAGCTTCTATGCGTATGTTTTATAAAAAAAAAATTTTATGTGTTCAAGGCCAAATCTTTATTTTAAAGCTTCTAAGCGTATATTTCATCAATTTTCCAAGGCTAAATCTTTATTTTAAAACTTCTAAGCGTATATTTCATCAATTTTCCAAGACTAAATCTTTTTTTAAAACTTCTAAGCGTATATTTCATCAATTTTCCAAGGCTAAATCTTGATTTTAAAACTTCTAAGCGTATATTTCATCAATTTTCCAAGACTAAATCTTTATTTTAAAACTTCTAAGCTTATATTTCATCAATTTTCCGAGACTAAATCTTTATTTTAAAACTTCTAAGCGTATATTTCATCAATTTTCCAAGACTAAATCTTTATTTTAAAACTTCCAAGTGTACATTTCGTCAACAGAAAAAATAGGTAAAGGTCTTCGGGTACAACATAGTAAAAACATCAATTGTTATTTCTTTTGATTTTCTCTGCTGCAGGTTACGCTCGCGAGAATTCTCCTGGGAGTTTGCACATTTATTGTGACCCCAAATGTTTCATCTGTGTGTGTGTGTGTGTGTGTGTGTGGGGGCGGGGGGGGGGGGGAGAAGTTGAATGAGATGGAGGAAGTGTTCTCCTTGAATTTAGATTACCATGTGATTTCTGTCTCTACTGTGTATATATATATATATAATATATATATATATATATATACACACACACATTATAATATATATATAATATATATATATATAAGTTCCCGTTGCTGAGTGAGGATACCTTAACGTGGTGAAATGGTTTTGTGTATCGCCATGATTAGCAAAGCTGTACAAGTCTGGGGCAACCCATACCAGGTTGGTTTGCTTTGATCCAGACGAAAATATCTTACCTTAACCAACCCGCGCTGAACAGCGTAGAGATAAAAACTGCCCTAAAACCCAGACATGAGTTGACATGTCTGAGACTTTTGTCCTGCAGTGGACTAGAAACGGATGCCCTTTTTGTTGATGTTTGCTGTGTAGATATATATATATATATATATATGTGTGTGTGTGTGTGTGTGTGTGTGTGTGTATGAGAGAGAGAGAGAGAGAGAGAGAGAGAGAGAGAGAGAGAGAGATCCTTTGGTTACAGGGAGATCCTTTGGTGACAGGGAGATATTCCATTACTTGCTAACAGGCCTTGCCCTTGAAGTTTGATGGGCCGTAAATTTTGGGAGAAGGAACGAAAATTGATCGACTCGAAATGGATTTGGTGAATGGTTGACTTCATGAGATTTGTTTGTGTTGTGATAAAAGGGGGTTTTTACCTTCTGGTTTAAGTGGTGAAGTCGGGGTAGCCAAGGTTTGAACTTGTTTTAACTCAATAATACGAACTAGGAGGTGCAACTACAGTTTTCTGTACTTTTTTTAATATTGTATTTAAGCACCTGAATTTATATTCGTGATTATTATCACCATTGATTATTATTATAATTATCAATATTGTTATCTAAATTCATATAGATATCTCGAGAGAATCTTGTATTCAACATCGTACTTAATTTTCCACGATTAATAAGCCTTAGTAGTAGTATTATTATTAGCGCAAAATCTAACAGCACTTTGAGTTTGGTTATTACATTTGATGATATTCCCATTTAGTAAGAATTTCACACAACAGTGGCCTATCGGAAACCTCCCTGTTTGGTGAACTGCTACGCTTGAGTTCATAATATTGCATATCATTATTGCTAATCAATTATCGTTTCAAATAAACTATTATTTATTCATTTCATTCCCGCATATGAAATATGTAGTTGGATGTCATTCTTTTGCATAGTAATCTTGTTGATCGAATTTTGATAATGTCAGTTAAACGTAATACAACTTTTTATTACATTACCAATATAAATTTTATAGCTAAATTGCCATTATTGAACTTACTATATTGTACTATATTCCGTTTATTTAGTTTTTTAGATTTATTATTAACATTGATTAAGTTTCTTTTATTACTTTGGGTGTTGCGTTGAATATTTAATCTCTATCAATATTTAGCCATTCATTTGATATTTGCAATGATTTAACTCGAATGTACATAGGTTTTTGTTAATAGCAAAACAGTTCCTGTTATAATGCAAAATACAATTTTAGTTCCTGTTATAATGCAAAATACAATTTTAGTTCCTGTTATAATGCAAAATACAATTTTATTATTACTTCATTTATAACGTAAAGCTTAATCATGATTACAGTACTTCTTTATATAAAATATAGATCATACGATATAATAATCCTGTAAAACATTAATTTTTTAACAAAATTTTACCACGTTTGAAAATGATTAAATATGAATATAATGTGCATTTGTCGCATGTAGATACACAGGAAAACACTAGATGCAAAAATAATGTGTATCCATGAATAATATTTACTTAAAGTAGTTACACAGGTAAATTATATTTCTCCTAGTACATCATGAATTTTTTTCAACATAGAAAATGTTTGTGGGATGAAGTTGCGCACCCCCGCATCCGTCTCCATGTATCGTTAAGGGTCTTATAGCCCGATAGTATCTGTCTTTTTATAGCGTTCATTTATCCAACTACTGACCAGACCTATTGCGGCTTAACTTCACTGATTAGAGGACAAATGATATGGCGAACGCTTTAATTCCATCACATACACTCACACCTTACACAGACACAAACAGACACACACACACACACTTATATATATATATATATATATATACATGATCATCATCAGCCGTTAGTAGTCCACTGCAGAACAAAGGCCTTAGATATGGCCTTCCACTTTCCCGCACATTTTCTTAGTTTGTCAATCCGTCGTATTCTCTTCCTTCCCCTGCTGTTTATACGATGTTTAGGGAACCATTCTGTTTGTCTTAATGTCCGTCTATTGTCTGTCATCCTCATAATATCCTGCCCATGTCCATTTCTTTTTCTTACAAGTTGTTAGAATATCCTCTACCTTAGTTTGCTTTCGTATCCATGTTGCTCTTTTTTTGTCTCATGTTGTTAATCCCATCATTATTCTTTCCCTAGATCTTTGGGTTGTACCTAGCTTATGTTTTAAAGATTTAGCAAGGCTTCAAGTTTTTGATGCGACCGTTAAAATCGGTAGAGAAAGTGGCTTTTAACTTTCATAATCTCATTTTGTTTTGGAAAATAAATGTGTCCGTTGGTTTACTGGTGCTTTATTTTGCAATAAATAGCATAATATAGCAAATATGTAATTTTTTTATTTAGGTAGCCATAAAATTTCTTTGTGCCCTTTATTTTAATTGTTGTTGTTCAACTTTATGCGATGAAGTTGGACGATGTAGCTTTAAGAGGTAATCAAATCAAGTAAAAATTTATTACTTAAGGACTTGGTCTGCTATGCAGTATACCTGGCATTATTAGTGTAAATTTCATTGCTTTGTTTTATTAAAAGATTTGCGATCACTGGCCTAAACTTGTTATTGCTATTGCTATATGTATGTATTAATACATAGTGCATCTCTCTCTCTCTCTCTCTCTCTCTCTCTCTCACACACTTATAACTTCTCGAAGAAGTCAAGGGAGTGCCACCTGAGCTATTTCTTGGGGGTTAGTTACAATTTAGCAACGCCAAATCAGCGCCAGCCATTTTAGCGCCTGAGGATATTTTGATTCTCTCTCTCTCTCTCTCTCTCTCCTCTCTCTCTCTCTCTCTTTATTGCCTCCTACCTTGTACCTTATCGGATAAGTCAAGGTAGTATTGCCTGAGCTATTTTTTAGGCTTAGGTAGAATTCAACGCCGACTTCAAAGCCAAGCCTATTCAGCATCAGGCAATTTAGTGCCAGGAGGAATTTTGATTCTCTCTCTCTCTCTCTCTCTCTCTCCTCTCTCTCTCTCTCTCTGCCAAATGTTTTTTCCTATAGATTATGGCCATTTATATACTTCAGGGTTTGATGGGATCTATTACTTGTTCCCATCCTTGTTTTAATACAAACTACAGCAAAGAAAGAACACTTTGTTATGAAATGACAGCAGAAATAGTTTTCTGTCATGAAAAATAACTTTTCACTGACAGATCAAATTATTGCCACACGGTTTTCAAATGCCCAAACTAGGCTTTTTGGGCGAGGTACACATTTCTTTCTATATTTTTTTTCTTTATTGTCATTGTTCGTGGTTTTGCATGGCCGAAAAAAAACATTTTATATTCGTTGAATATGTTTTTATGCCAAAGTGTGGAATATTCTGTTTTTTTGGTAATTTCGACTTGTTTGGAACTTATTTTTATTCACATAATATTTTATGAACATTTGTAAACTTTTATAAATAATTAACTGCACCTATTAATGTTTAATTGAACACCAAAATCGACTTCCTATCAAAGGAGATCAGTGAATAAACGCCAAACAAAGAAAAATATCACGTACACGTGAAAGACGTCATTGATTAAGTTAGCCAAGTTCAGTCATAATTTGACCTTGGATGTTAAGAGTGATTGTTGAAATTATACATGCTGCAATTGAAAAAACTTTGCACTCTAACTTCTATTCTCATTTTCTGTTAACTTTTGCTTTTGCATTTTTAGATTACCTCTTTTCATTCAGATGGGAAATCCAGTATGCTGTTGATTTTGTGTTAAGGGAATTTTGAAAAGAATGATTCTGGTTTTATTTATTACTTAATACTATCAAAATATTTGTTTGTAGAATATAAATGGAGGAATATGTTTCCGGTCCTCAAAGTTATATAAAGAGCCAAGTAGGAAGAGAGTAGCTGCAGCTTTGATGAAAAGTAGAGATGAGTAAAGTACTGGGAAATGCAAATATTAGTAGAGCGAGCAAGACGGACTGTATGTGTATATAGGGCCTCGAGGGACGGGATTTCAAAAACCCGTTGCCATAGAAATGTGGCTTTTGGAATATTTTCAACATCAGGAAAATAAACTGCAACCTTTTGAGCTAAGGAGGGGGGCGTTTGGATGAGCCTACAGGCCTATCTGCCAAGTCGTCAGCAGCCATTGCCTGGCCCTCCTTGGTTCCAGCTTGGGTGTAGGTAGCTTGGGCGCGATCATATGTACATATGGTCAGTCTCTAGGGCAATGTCACTGTCCCTTGCCTCTGCCGTTCATGAACTACCTTTAAAACCTTTAAAATGCCTAATGGTTTGGACATGGGATGAGATCGTATGAAAAAGGTTCTACTCTGAAAACAATAGACAGGGAAGCATGGAAACGAAGACTTGATAGGAATTCAGGAAGACGGGATAAAGGTGGATTGACAGAATTTATGTTACGTCTGTCACTCAGAAAGGAAGATTTGACGTTAACACGATATTGAAGGTTATGATAATGATGAAGAAGTTGTATTTCATCGTTTTATGTCCTGGATGAAAACATTCCATGGGTGAATTTCTCTCTCTCTCTCTCTCTCTCTCCTCTCTCTCTCTCTCTCTATATATATATATATATATATGTAGCCTACACAATTTGATAAATTTATTTTATACAATAGAATATAGGCATTTATGTTATCGGCTAATTTCAAAAGGTCGTTACGACTTGTTAGCTGTTCCCCTCCCCTTTTTAATTTAAACTAAATCAAATAGAAACCACTTTATATATATATATATATATATGTGTGTGTGTGTGTGTGTGTGTGTGTATTTCGTATATATTTTAATCTATATTTTCCATCTGCTTTTATTTTTGTAATTTAGTTTTCACCTACTTGAAATAATTCTGAACACGTTATAAAGCCGTAGCAAGATATCTAGCTAAACTACGCAAGAGACCCTTAAACCCTATCTTTTAGCGAGACGTGAATAGCAGTTGTCAACGTAATAGTTAATAATTTCCCGGTCTAATCCAGAGCTTTGGCTTCTCCATTCAAGGTTGCTTTCCCCACCAAACTTATACTATAATTGACATACGAGCGACGACAACGTGTGACAGATGAATCGCAGCATTCGTATAATTAATGAGATGGAAATTCCTCTCTGTCTGATCCTTCAGTGATTCGAGACGTTTGTTTTGAGGCGTTTATTCCTTTTTGGTTTTTGTTTATCTCTACGGTTGATAAAAGGCTGTTTATCTTTAGGGTTGATAAAAGGCTGTTTATCTTTTGGGTTGATAAAAGGCTGTTTATCTTTAGGGTCTGATCCTTCAGTTATTCGAGACGTTTATTTCCTTTTTGTTTTTGTTTATCTCTAGGGTTGATAAAGGCTATTTATCTTTAGGGTTGATAAAAGGCTGTTTATCTCTAGGGTTGATAAAAGGCTGTTTATCTTTAGGGTTGATAAAAGGCTGTTTATCTTTAGGGGTTGATAAGAGGCTGTTTATCTTTAGGGTTGATAAAAGGCTGTTTATCTTTAGGGCTGATAAAAGGCTGCTCTATCTTTAGGGTTTTGATAAAGGCTATTTATCTTTAGGGTTGATAAAAGGCTGTTTATCTGTAGGGTTGATAAAAGGCTGTTTATCTTTAGGGTTGATAAAAGGCTGTTTATCTTTAGGGTTTATAAAAGGCTGTTTAGCTTTAGGGTTGATAAAATGGCTGTTTATTTTTAGGGTTGATAAAAGGCTGTTTATCTTTTGGGTTCATAAAAGGCTGTTTATCTTTAGGGTTGATAAAAGGCTGTTTATCTTTAGGGTTGATAAGAGGCTGTTTATCTTTAGGGTCTGATCCTTCGGTTATTCGAGACGTTTATTCCTTTTTGTTTTTGTTTATCTTTAGGGTTGATAATAGGCTGTTTATCTCTAGGGTTGATAAAAGGCTGTTTATCTTTAGGGTTGATAAAAGGCTGTTTATCTTTAGGGTTGATAAGAGGCTGTTTATCTTTAGGTTTGATAGAAGGCTGTGTATCTTTAAGGTTTTGATAAAATACTGGTTTATCTTTATGGTTGATAAAAGGCTGTTTATCTTTAGGGTTGATAAAAGGCTCTTTATCTTTAGGGTTGATAAAAGGCTATTTATCTTTAGGGTTGATAGAAAGCTGTTTATCTTTAGGGTTGATAAAAGGCTGTTTATCTTTAGGGTTGATAAAAGGCTATTTATCTTTAGGGTTCTCAAAAGGGCTGTTTATCTCTAGGGGTTGATAAAAGGCTGTTTATCTTTAGGTTGATAAAAGGCTGTTTATCTTTAGGGTTGATAAAAGGCTGTTTATTTTTTAGGGTTCATGAAAGGCTGTTTATCTTTAAGGTTGATAAAAGGCTGTTTATCTTTAGGGTTGATAAAAGGCTGTTTATCTTTAGGGTTGATAAGAGGCTGTTTATCTTTAGGGTCTGATCCTTCGGTTATTTGAGACGTTTATTTCCTTTTTGTTTTTGTTTATCTTTAGGGTTGATAATAGGCTGTTTATCTCTAGGGTTGATAATAGGGCTGTTATCTTTAGGGTTGATAAAAGGCTGTTTATCTTTAGGGTTGATAAAAGGCTGTTTATCTTTGGGTTGATAAAAGGCTGTTTATTTTTAGGGTTCATGAAAGGCTGTTTATCTTTAAGGTTGATAAAAGGCTGTTTATCTTTAAGGTTGATAAAAGGCGGTTTATCT
>NC_090768.1:39107011-39132011 GCF_036898095.1 Palaemon carinicauda | reverse complement strand
AATTTTCGCTGACTTGTTAATGGTAAACTTAGTTATATTACTTTTTATAAAAGATATTTTTATGATTGAAATTCAAGGTTTAAGAGATGTGTGATTGTCAATGGTTTTGTCTGATATAGGTTTTGTTTATATTTGACGCACATACACACACACACACACACACACACATATATATATATATATATATATATATATATATATATATATATGTATATATAGATATATACACACATTATATATATATATATATATATATATATATATATACAATATATATATTTATATATAATTTCAGATTTCTAGATATTTCACTGTCTTGAGGTAGCGTTCTCTTGCTTGAGGGTACACTCGGGCACTATATTCTATCTTATTTCTCTTCCTCTTTTTTTTTTTATAAAGTTTTTTAATATTTAAATATGAAATATATATTTTAACGTTGTTACTGTTCTTAAAATATTTCATTTTAATTGTTCATTACTTTTCTTGCAGTTTCCTTATTTCCTTTCCTCACAGGGCTATTTTCCCTGTTGGAGCCCTCGAGTTTATAGGATTCTGCTTTTCCAACTAGGGTTTTAGCTTAGTAAATAATAATAATAATAATAATAATAATAATAATAATAATAATAATAATAGAGCATCTTGTGGTTCTCTTAGTAATAAGTTTGAGTGATATGAACATTGTTTATATACATTTGTACTGTTTAAAATAAATGCGTGCTTGTATATATGTATATGCTTGTGAGTGTGTTCAGATAAAATCCTGGAAGTAACTGCTTTTCTAATGAAGAGATATCCCCACGAATTATAGGCTAGTTCCTTGTCGCTGCTGATTAAAGGGTCCGTGTTTTTTTTATGACATAGTTTTGAATCCAAGTGGCTTCGCCTCTAGTAATCTTTCAGATACATTAGCCTCATGAAAATGTTTATAAGCCTCGTACGTAATTTTTTTTTTTTTTTTTTTTTTTTTTTTTTTTTTTATAGTGTTTTCCAACTGGGAAATGTAGTTCGTAGTTCAAAAATCCAGTATTACAGTATCTTTTTGCATTCTTTTCACAGAACATTTGTACAAAAATATTTTATTGATACTATTTTATTTGTTTGTAGTCCTTTACAAATATATATTTTATTTTTATGTATTGACTAGATTAGATTTTAAAGTTAAGGTTTAGTAGTGATTGTCAAAAAAAGGCCTGCATACAGTATTACTGCAGTTTTTTGTCTTTTTTTTTTTTTATAGCTTATTTGTATGAAAGTAAATTTCGTTATTATTTTGTTAGTTTTTTTTTTTTTAGTATTTTGCAAAGATATCTTATCTTTATGTTTCGGTTAGATTAGTTTTAAAGATAGATTTTGGTATTGAATGGCCGAAAAAAAAAACAACTATACAAGCATAGAAAATGCCATCGAGAAATTATTCTCTTTAGGTTTCCAATCTTAGTTTTGGTTTCAGTTTCAGCTTTCCCTTTTGAAATGATTTTGGTCTTTTTTTATATGTGTTGGAGAGAGTATTTGATTTTCAAGGGAAAAACAATTGAAATTTTGCAACTATTTGCTCCCAAATAAAATTCAGTATGTTTTGTTTGTATTATGCAAAAATCCGCAGAATTGGGATTTATTGCAAGGCAATGGAATGGTTAATCCATTTGTATGATATGTGTGGAATTTATTTTTCATGTTGCACGTTAGCTTGTTTCATTTCATTGTTGTCCCGTGCTTGATTTTTCTATTTAACCTAATTCCAAGCTATGTCGTATCCAGATACTGATATATTGAATTGGATATTGTGTGTATTTTTTATATAGAATGTTTTAGTAACTATGATAAAACGATTACTTATGTGAATTGGAACAGTTTTCGGTAGATTTTATTAACATTTTTGTATGTCATTCATTCACTCAATCCAATGCCTCTCTGATCATGTCACGACCCCTTTAGGAATTGATTTTTTTTTCTACCACCAGTTGTTAGTCATACACTTAACCCTTAAGGGTTTAAAGGATGGTCATGAATGGCAGCGGCTTGGGACAGTGGCAATGCTCTAGCTAGGAGGACAATGCCCTACAGACTAACTGTATATGCATATGATGAGCGCCCAAGCCCCCTACCCAGTCTATGATCAGGAAGGGCCAGGCAATGGCTGCTGATGATTCAGGAGGTATTCTCCCCTAGACTCCCTCTATCCTTACCTCACAAGGATGGTGAGGTTGCAGACACTACAAGAAGCTATCATGCTTGAGTGTGACTCGAAAACCAGTCCGGGGATCGTCAGGCAGGGATGTTTCCAATAGGCGAAATTCTTTTTGGTTTGTGTAAAGAACAGGTCATGGGGAGGATAGAACAAACTTTGAATAAAGGAAATTAAGCAAAAAACATTTTAATGTACCACAACCATTATGTTTTACCTTAGCCAGAGTATGGTGAAATGGAGCTTACTATGGAAGAGTAACTTCTCAAGGCTCACCTTAATGCACGTGTCCTTCGCCGAGACTCGAAATGGCTTCCTCTGTAATTGGAATGGCCATGTAAATAGACATATAATTAACATAAGCTTATTCATTGATGTTGTGGGATGCTATAAACTAGAACCCACTAATGCCGGAAACGGCATCTATTCTCGGATTGTTAATTGCTTTCGAGACTGATTCCTTCCGAAACTATTTTATTATATTTTTAATTTTAGACAAAGTTCGAGATGTCGATGATGGAAATCTTGCAACCTTTCAGTATTCAATGACTTGTGGTATTTAACAGCCTGTCTTAGAAAGAGTACGTTTTAGGCCTGATTTATCTTATACAAGAAGCTAGATTAGTTTTGCCGAGTTGTTCTGAGCTGATGTTTTGGAAGGTCTTGTAAATTCCGTTGAAGAGTATCCAGCTGTTGTTTTTATGTGAGGCGACTTATGAATTTATAGGCCTTCCTTTGCCGTATTTTCATATCTCCTCATCCACCTTGTTTTGCACAAAGGGCGTACTGTAAACACATGTACTAGTGGAAGTTATAAAACAGAGTTGGGGAAGGGTTGCCTCAATTTCATCAACACCAACCAAATGCTTTTAGATTAGGAAACTTTAATATTAATTTTATCTGTTTTTGTAAGAGAGTGGGAAACTGAACTGGTTTCTGTCCTTTCTTAAATGAAAAATATTTTGGTTTGTTTTACTGGTCAAGAAAAGGACACGAACTAAAACTATCTCTTCCAATTGGGTTATCCCAACCACCTACATTGTTTTTGAGATGTGTATCATGCATAATTTTAATTGATTATTTTTTTTTTCATTGAGCATCAGAGTTTATTGAACCCGCTAATTGAAATGCTAATCTTTCAAATGGCCGGATAAAGGAAGAGCAGCTAATGGTCTGGTTTTACTTAGTATATTTCACTGTGCATTAAGAGGATGAAAAAAAATTAGTATTGTGCTTTTCATGTGTAGGAGTTTATTCTACTTTTACGGTTTACGCAAACGGTAAAATAGAGTATATGTACTTTCTGTGGATTTGCCGATGCTGAGGGAAAGAAAGAGAGCGTGTAGCCTGTAACCTTAATTCTAAAATCAAAAGGATTACTTGAATATATATATATATATATATATATATATATATATATATATATATATATATGTGTGTGTGTGTGTGTGTGTGTGTGTGTGTGTGTGAATGCATGTATATATTTGTTTGTTTATATATTTGTATATATTTGTTTGCCAATCTTTTATTTCCAATATTTATTTAATGTTTTAACAAAGTATTAAGTATTAATTTGATATATAAGTGAAATAATCAAATAAGATATTTGTTACCTTCCCTTTAAGAAAGTATTGTATGAAAGTTTAGAAATTATTTTGGAAACAGACTTGTATAACACAGTAGGGATCATGCTTGTTTCGGAACCTGATGCTTCTTAAACAAAATTCTAAATTCAGATTCATGCATTTTAGGACTACAGTTATGTTGAATGTAGAAAGGAGTTTTATTTTCAGTGATAACTGCAACGAATACGGAAAGTCTTCCGGTTTAAAGGACGCTCGTGAATGGCTGAGGCAAGGGACAGTGACAATGCCTTATCAGGATAATATCCTAGGGACTGGCCCTATTACATATGATCAGCGCCCAAGCCCCCTCTTCATCCAATGTAGGTCCAGAGAGGTCCAGGCAATGGCTGCTGATGACTCAGCAGGTAGATCTATAGGGTTCCCCCTCCCATCCTTAGCTCACAAGGGTGGTCAGGTTGTAGACACTACAAGAAACTATCGAGCTTGATCGGGTATTGAACCCCTGTCCAGGAGATCCCCAGACAGGGATGTTTCAGATAGGCTACCACAACCCTAAAGTTTTAACAGGGTTGTATAAGACGTCGGTACATGACATTAAGTGCTCTCTTTTACCGATAATTGTTACTGAAAGTCAACCGAGATTATACTGGCAATAAGCTTTAATAAAAGCGTATTTGCATTGCGATGGCGAGATTCGATGTCACGTGATTGCAGATTGCAAGCAAGCAAGCAGACCTGGAGAACGAGACAGATTTACGACGCTGCTTTCAATTCCCGTCATTGTCATAAATAGGTTGGAAAATCGTCTTTTCTTCTTCGGCTTTTCTGATCTTTTACCGTGACCGCGTGAAAAGCCTTCCTTCCTCCCTCTTTGTTCCTGTTCCTGTTCCTGTTCCTTCTGCTCTCGAGAATGATGCCATTATGATGCGTTGTCCTGTCTTTTTGTTTCAATGTCTTCCGCTTTGCCTCCTTTTTCAATTAACTCTCGGAGATCTGGTTCCCCTTTCGTCCTGTCCCCTTCGGTGCCTTCAGGGGACCAGGAAGTTCCCTTCCCTTCTCTTCCCTTCCCTTCCTTTCCCTTAGCTGGCGCCCTTCAGCTCTTTATTTTATTGCTGGTGGTGTTGATGGAGATGATGTTTTTCGTTGTTTCTTTGTGACTGTCAATCTTTTCCCCGTCGGCTGACTTGGGCGGAGGAGACTCATCGACCACTGTCCGTCTGTCAGTCTGTTTACGAGATTTTTGTAACCGGCTTTTGATTTATCTTAGTCCAATTTTGTCTAGCGATGAGTTATGGCCCAAGGCAGGAAAGATTGAATATTGTGGTAGGTCAAATCCTGATCGAATTCTCTCTCTCTCTCTCTCTCTCTTTCTCTCTCTCTCTCTCTCTCTCTCTCTCTCTCTCTCTCTCTGGCAGAAGTATGCGCATTCACTTAGCTTTGTAACATTATTAATTGATGAGAGATAGTTGATATAACAACGGGAATCCCATAATATCCTCTTTATCAGGGAAAATATACTCAATGTATTTGCATGTTTTTGATCTTTATAATTTTTCATCAGTGATTAATATTTCTATTTAAACCTCTAAATGGTATGTATTAAATTGCTTAAATTGATCTTATAATCTTTACGGTGAACAATGATAGAGCAACGATACACATCATTAATTCGAACAGTAAATAACAGAAATTGTATTAGCGCTCTTTGAGAACGAGTTTGTACAAATATGCTTATGATAATGGGATTTGACAGATAAAAAGATTCATATAAGTTTTTGATCATCTCATCAATTATTCGTTTGAGGACTCAATTACATGACATTTTCACATCAATTATACAAGAGGTAAGAATTTGTATATGACAAGAGATGAGAATTATTATGTGAATACAGACATACCGAATATACACGTAAACTAAAGTTGAGTGATGAATGTAGAGGAGTAGAGTTAAATGTAAGAGCCTTAATTACCAAAGAAGAGAAAGGATAATGTAAGAAGTAGAGGTTAAAAGTTTCTCTTGTGTATGGTATTAAAGGAACTGATGATGCGCCTTACGTCGAGTGTGAAGCAACTATATAAATCTTCACCTTCTAAATAGAAACTAAGGTCTGAAGCCTTTGTATTTGTTACTGTATATATATAATATATATATATGTATATGTATATATATATGCACACGTATATATATATATGTATGTATGTATGTATGTATGTATGTATATATATATATATATATGTATGTACACGTATATATATGTATGTATGTATGTATGTATATATATATATATATATGTGTGTGTGTGTGTATTTATATATATATATATATATATATTATATATATATATATATATAAGAGAGAGAGAGAGAGAGAGAGAGAGAGAGAGAGAGAGAGATTGATAAACATGATAGAGCGTGACCAAATCTTAGCTTACACTTGTTTATAAATTTATATTTATATACGCGTTTTTAATTTAATTAGTATTTTAACAGGTTTAGAGTAAAACGTGATTTATCGTAATTGTAAATGTTTATATCATTCTTGCCTTTTCATGTTTTATAATGGACCTTAATATGAACCATTATTCCGGTCCATTGACGTGTGAAAATGCTCTCATGCATCATTTCAGAATTGCGGTATTTTTTTTTTAAGGTTAATGAGCAGACGTCATGCACGCCATTGCAGTTTGTAGTTGTTATGTTTTATTCTACTATACTGCTGTATTGTGTTTTTCCTATCTGTATTATAGCAGTGGTAATGGGGGTTATATACTGTATTAATAGTTTCAGTAATATAAATATGTTAGAGCTATCAGAGAATATTGGAAGGAAATTTTGGTATTTTGGTATTCTTTTACTGTTGAAAATGTTTACTTTTGGATATTCTATAGAGGAAAGTAAAAGATGGAATCAGTGTCGTTTTCAATTGGTATATTTGAAAGACGCAATTTCTATTTTGGGGAGTGTGGTGAATCTTTCAAATTTGGTCAAACAAATTTTCCATCCTCTCAGAAATATGACCAAGGAAGAAAAGACAATATCAACCATAGCTGTAAGCTATAGTCATTTTTGTTTAATGAGGCGCATTTGCACTGACTCGCAGTGGTACTTTTTTTTAGCTCGGAAAAGTTTCCTGTTTTCTGATTGGTTAGAATTATCTTATCTAACCAATCAGCGATCAGGCAACTTTTGCAAGCTAAAAGGGCACCGCTGCGAGTCAGTGTAAATCTGCCCCACTAAAAAGAATTGACTATAGTGTGTATGTAGATGAAGAGAGTAGAATAACAATAGAACTGTTATATTCAGGTCCCTAAATGCCCTACATTAACCTACTCATTATTCCACAGGATTCTATAAAAAAAACTTAATGAGTAACAAATCTTAACGCTTTTACACACTGGTGGAAGTGTCAATCAAAGTTCACGTTGTGTCCATTCAAACAGGATTAATGTTATTTGTTTATTGTAACTCATCCACATTAAAGATTATATTTTTTTTTCTTGGAGCCGCAACACAGGCGTGAAAGTGAAGAGATAATACTCTTACTCTTGTATTGTAGCTCATTTCGTGTATAAGGACTTTTTCTGAGATACGGGAAAGGGGATTATCCTCTGGCAACATCCCCTTCAAGGGGAAATGTGTATGGCAAAGATGAGTGATATTTCCCCTATATAATTAGAAGCAAGTGTCTGGATATATATATATATATATATATATATATATAAAATATTCCGGTCACGCTGAGTGGCATTACCAGACGTATGAGGTATAATTACTGTCTCTCCCCATTCCTCTGGTAGGAGGGAAAAGAAAGTAGTCATACCCATGTGAGAGGTTCTACCCAAAGAGGTACATTTGGTAACCACAACTGCCATGTTGTAGTTAGAAGAGGTGTTGGGGTTGGGAAGGGTTGAATCTGCGTATTCAGATTTTGTAAATATTTAGCCTTCATTTTTAAGGGTCGCGTACACTAGTGTGTGTGTATATAATATATATATATATATATATATTTATATACACTGAAATTTTTATCTGTTTATATAGGTGAATAGTATATATATAAAAATATAGCCTTTTACTGATTTCGCCTTCGTTTTTCCATTCGTTAGTGGAAGTCATTTATTTGAATTGAAGTATCAGGAAGTGTTAATCAACGAGCAGTTTTTCCTCAGGAAATGGCGTTGTAGTCTTTGGACTTGTAAAAACGTCAAGGATCCGTGAATGATATCCCGCAGTCCATTACAGAAGACATGTAGTTGGGAAAGAAGGAAATTGATATTGAACTGGGAGGCTCCTCTTGGGACTATCTGATGCACCGGCCTTTTTTTCTCCTCTCCGAGTTGTTCTTTACTTGAAGATGATATTTTTGTTAATAATATTAATAATAATAATAATAATAATAATAATAATAATAATAATGATGATGATGATAATAATTATCATCATTATCAATAGTTGTTATTTTTATTATCATTACTATCATTAATTATTATTATTATTATTATTATTATTATTATTATTATTATTATTATTATTATTTCGTTTTAATCCTACCATCTGTATGCCAGTACATATAGTAGTCATCGTACCAGATATTAGGGCCTGATTCTCTCTCTCTCTCTCTCTCTCTCTCTCTCTCTCTCTCTCTTCTTCTTCTTCTTCTTTTTTGAAATCTAATAGTCTTAATTCTAAATAGTACCGCACAGAAGCGATTCCTGGCGGCTTTAGTATTTTGAAGCCAAACGCGGCCCCGAGTATTCAGCATTTGAGTGTAATATCAAGATTCGTGTCGTCAGAGCACGAATGTACACGAAATTTTCTCGCCAGAATTTAATAGAGATGCTTGAAAACTAACCTGTGACAGGAAGCTATAAGGTAAAGAGAATGCTGGTTACGAAGCGGGCATTAGAACCTGTATATTTATATTAAAGTTGGACTAAAAATGATGGTAGAAAGATATACTGGGTTGAGAATCATGGAGACGTTTGAACTGACATCTAAATAAACTTTGTATCATTAATATCAACGTAACATTTAACCGGAGTTTTTCGTTGAGAATATTATCACATTTAACTTTCTTACGTTAGGATTATTATTATATCGGTTGTACATTTTTCTGGGGATGATTTTGAATTAATTCTTATATATGGCACTATTACTCTGCCAATGAGGTTAGGACGATGGGAGCTATATTGCGTATTCACTCAAATGCATATTTGTTTATTTGTTTGTTTGATCAAAGCAAATATAAGGCTTGTATCGGGGGTCAAGTACAACTTGTTTTGATTCGGATTTTGATCATGATGTTTGATCAAGCTCTCTCTCTCTCTCTCTCTCTCTCTCTCTCTCTCTCGCTCTCTCTCTCTCTCTCTCTCTCTCTCTTTTGAGATATGTTATCAACTTCAAAGCCTTTTCTAGTTCAGTGTAATTGCAGTTGTTACCGATGATAAACATCTAAGTTGGGCGCAAGAACATTTGATTTCATGCGTTTGTTACGTTTTCCTTTCCGTAATTACTGTAACATTTCCTGTAACGCGTATTTTTTGGGGTGCTTATGAAAATGATTATCAAGAAGTCATGTTAACAAAGGTGAATTAGTGGGGGGGGGGGACTGAAGGCACAACATTTCAATGTTTACGCATTTTAATTAAGTTTTTAACTACCAAATTTCTGTGGTTCTTATTTGATTAATTTTAGTTTTAATTTTTTTAGTTTGAAAACTAGGGTCAACCACCCGTATTCTCTCTCTCTCTCTCTCTCTCTCTCTCTCTCTCTCTCTCTTTAATAACCTTCCTTTGCCTACATCTCTCTCTATGGTTTGGAAACAGGAATACCTCCCCCCTGCTTTCTTGCCCCCCCCCCCCTTCTCTCTCTCTCTCCTCTCTCTCTCTCTCTCTCTCTGTGCTGCTGCTGAACGAGCAAAGTTTTACGACTTGAAAGCTTTCCTAGTAGTTTTAAGTGCTTTACAGTTTCCATTTGAATCTTGAAAGAACCCCGGAATGCTGCTTGCGCACTTGTTTTATTTTCGCTTTTAAAGGACACGAAAAGATGCAGCAATTTGGAGAAGCCACCGCGAATTACCTGTCCTCCTCTTTTCGGAGGCAAATCCAGGTGTTGCAAGTCGCTGGAATATTGCTGCTGTGTGTTATGGCATGTTAGGCGTGTGTGTGTGTTGACTTTAATCATTGGAGGTTTCTGTTTTTGTTATTGTTGTTGTTAATTTTGGTTGAGTAGCAACCTTAGTTGAAGAAGGAGAATGTTACAAGATTATCAATCGTTGTTAGGAGAGCAGCCTACTACGGAAAATAAACAAAGAATTGAAGAATTGATTTTAAAGGATAACTTGAAAAAGTGAATATTTAAATAAATCGTAAGGCTGATCAGACTGGTAACATAAACTATAGAATGGGGTTATGTTAACATATTTAGTTTGATTGTTGTTCTGTTGTTTTAATGTCTGATTTTAACATCCTTTTCTACTCATGGTTAAAAGTTGTGCGATTTAAATGCGTTTTCTTTTGTCGATATTAATCAAGTAACTATTGTTCTCAAACCTCAGATTGTGTGTTAGCCTTTTAGATGTGTTCCTCCACTGTCTCCTGATTGATTTTCTTTGCTCTAAGGAACACAGTTTTACTAATTCTATTGTCTTGTCTGATCGCTAGATTTCAGTCTTTTGATTTTGATTTATTATGAAAGTTTTACCCTTGTCTTTTTTTCGTTACTCTATTCCTCCTTTTATTTCACCTAAAACGGAAGCCTAAATTAGTTTTCTGAATTTCGGTATCTGTCTCTATGCATATTTGTATTTGTGTATATATTTATGTGTCAGGTCCCAGTTTTCGTATTTTCGACTATTCCTAACAACAACAAATGCAGCTGTTTCTAGTCCGCTGCAGGGCAAAGACCTCAGACATGTCCTTATTCATGTGTGATGTTTTGCCATTTTTCATCACCACGCTGGCCACTGCGAATGGTGATTGTTGGTTGGAGACTTTTGTCTGATTACTTACAGCAAACCAATCTAGTATAGGTGGCCCTGACTAGTACAGCTTTACTGATCATGGCAATACGTAAGCCCTTTTACCACGTTATGGTGTCGCCACTAAATTAGAAACTACTGGATAAAGGAATTAAAGTATGATCATATTGGGGCAATGTCCATTTTCAAGGGTAGATGATTAAAAATAGTGAAAGTAGGGTGAATACATTAAGAATATATTATTGAACGACTGGGTCAGGTATAACAAAACTGACAAGAAAGCTCCTTATGTAGTATAGATTGTAATTGGCTCTATCTATTGATTTTATTAAACCATGATAGTAATTCGTCGGAACAATTTAGAAATAAATTTCTCAAGCCCAACTGGGCTGCTGTTTATCAAATTATTAGAATTAAAAGGTAAATAGTGATATTTATTCTCGATGATGACTAATCAATCTCATTGTTGTGTGTAGAGAGAGAGAGAGAGAGAGAGAGAGAGAGAGAGAGAGAGAGAGAGAGAGAGAGAGAGAGAGAGAGAGAGAGAGAGAGAGTTAATCCAAATTACTATAATATTTAAAACGTAAGTTTTAAAATTAAAAGTTTATCAACGTATGATTGTACCTGATGAGATGTTAATTAACGCAAGAAAGTTATTGACAGCTGCATATTGCTCTTGGATCGGTATAACAAAGGCAACTTTTAATAATGTCATAATGTTTTTGTATTCACCTGAAAGGGAGAGTAAAAGTCAGACCCAAGGGATGAACTTTAATGAGGATGTCTTTGGCCCCCTGGAAATTTTTCATAATCTGTTCTACGAAATATTAAAGGAATTCTCACTGTTAATGAGTTGACAGAAAAGCTCTCTCTCTCTCTCTCTCTCTCTCTCTCTCTCTCCTCTCTCTCTCTCTCTCTCTCTCTCCTCTCTCTCTCTCTCTCTCTCTCCCAAATAATAATACTTGCAATCTCTCTCTCTCTCTCTCTCTCTCTCTCTCTCTCTCTCTCTCTCTCTCTCTCTCTCTCTCTCTTTTGTTTGGCATTCCCGCAAGAAATTGAAAATTCATGTTCAGTGCAGCCCATTAAATGCAGTATTTGGGCGAGGATAAACCACTCCAGTGAAGCCATAAATAAATATTCATTTTAAAAATAGCGCAATTTGGGCTAATCCTTTCAACTGTTGTTATGTGACGTTCGATAGCTGACCCTTTCAGACTAAAGACATGTTGTTGACCTTTGCCATTTTATATATGGAGGAAAATATTAAATGATATAGATCTCTGTATTGTGTAAAAAAGATCTGTTTCATTAATAGGAAATATGTGCTGGTTATTGTGCTGGTACCTTTGATAAGAAGTAATTGCTGGTAATGGTGCTGGTACCTTTGGTAGGAAATATATTTTGGTAGTTGTTTTGGTATTTTAGATAGGAAATATGTGCTGATGTCTTTGATAGGAAATATGTTTTGCTAACTGTTCTAGTATCTTTGAAAGGATATGTGTGCTGGTAATTGTTCTGGTATCTTAGATAGTAAATATGTGCTGGTAAATGTGCTGGAGTCATATGTGACTCAAAGTTTAATTCATATATTTTATTCACGTGGATATTTACCTTTGCCATCTAATGCTTTTTCTAAATAAAAATTTAGAATAATCCTGTGTGATTCTATTTCCGTAGGCTATCTCTTAATGATACTATTTTTTCCATTAGAATCCATTTTTTCCCCACGATTAATGTATAATAGTTTTCTATTATTATTAGATCTTGAATATGATTAACGGTTTGATATGTATTAAATGTATTATTTTTTTTTCTAACCAGTGCTATTATTTTTACAGGAGCAGACTCCAGTGCTTCAAGGACATGATTTACAGGTAAAGTTTCATAATTTATTGTGATGTTTTGTTTTCTTAAGTACAACTATCGGCTTTTGAGGTTTTCCGAAGTGAAAGCATGAAATGTAGATGTACCTTGGTATAAAAGTATAGAATGCATAAAGGTATTCATAAGCCGAACCGTTAGTGTGATTCAGTTTCGATTCCTTTATACAAAGCAATGCCACATTGCTCAAACAAATCAATTAATAACTAAAATTAGCTACAGATGATGATTTGCAGACATAGGGAGGTGGGACATATTTTGGGATGAGGTGTTGTTTCACCCGAACATATAATTACAAGTTTTTTTTTTTTTTTTTTTTTTTTTTTTTTTTTTTTTTTTTTTTTTTTTTTTTTTACACTTGTCTTTTATATTTTTATTGTTTGCACAGTATTTCTCTGCTTTTCTTTGATGTTTGGGGTCCTGATTATTCCTTGAAGTTTTCCCATAGATTTCGTTGGGACCAGCTTTGAACATGTTTGGGGATTTACCTCATTGGGTCTGACTAAGGAAATTCGTATTTAATTTTTCGAATGTGTTGTCCATATATTTTGTTAGCGGTACATCAACATGCAGGCTTGAAGGATGTTGTAAACTACCATAATGAACTCATTAAAAGCCACACCAAGTCATCTTTGATAATGCTTGTAAATGACATAGCTTGCTTTAAGAATCTCTCCACTATAATAAAGGTCGTCTTGTTATATATAATATATATATATATATATATATATATATGTGTGTGTGTGTGTGTGTGTGTGTCTATATATATATATATATATATATATATATATATATATATATATATATATATATATATATATATATATATAATCACCTTGCTTTCCCCCTAAGTTATCACCCCTATATAATAAAGACTAAGTGTTTGGCTATAGTTTTTTTTCCTGTCACGGTGAGCGGCAACCACCCGGAAACTACAATCTCCCCCAATTGCCCAAACTGGCGTGTGGTACTTAGGGAAAATGGGGGGTAGGGTGGGAGGATTGAATTTGTATATGTGCCTGTGTGTGCATTTCTATTTCTATATTTAGCTGCGTACACTAGTATAGTAAATAATAAATCTTTAAACAAATTTATCCGGATATCGTGAGGTCACTTTCAGATGGGAAATATTATTCGGCCAATACGGTGCAAACGTCATGATGAGGTGTATTTATTTATCATAATTACCGTGATTAGAAACAAGTACCGTTCATTTCTGGGATAGAGACACCTTTTTCTGGAATCAAAGCTTAGAACCCCTGATTACTACCTTTAAATATATATATATATATATATATATATATATATATATATATATATATATATATATATATATATATATATATATATATATATATATATATATAGTAGCAGAGTATACGAGTTTACAAGTCAATCCTCGTGGCTTGTACAGTGGTAACGTGTTCGCCTAGCATTCGCATGACGGCACATCGATCCCAGCCCGGGACCGTAAGTTTGAGCTGTTTACTGGGGAGGCCATCGCTGTGGTTGGGTACCACAGTGGGTTGGGCTTGCCATGCTGACGTTCTGGTGAGCATCTATTCAGATGATATTGGAATTGAAACCAGACACCTTTAACCTTTAAGAATGAGTAACTGTAGTTCTGATAAAAAAAATTGCTTTAGCAAGCGTTTGATTTTCTTTCCAAATCTAGAGAAAAATTAGAATTTATCTTGAGACGGATTGAGTTTTCAACACCTGTAAGGAAACCAAACATTTCCCTTCATTTCATCCTCTCATGAAGTTATGACGATTTATTGCTTTAATATACATTTTTATTGGTCGTTTTTATCAACATTCTTTCTCGTGGGAAAAGAGGCGGTGCTGTGGTATGTACAGTATAAGTGTTTCTTATTTGAAGTCGGAAACGTAAAGAATTTCATTACTGAACTAGAGAGGCACTCAGTAGAGCGCAGACCTCCGCCACGGCAGCTTATTTTTCGTCCTTGACCTATGACCTAGAACTTTCAAAATTGAATCACTTTCACGTCTCAAGATAACAATTAATCCGTGATAGTTTCACTACTCCATGAGTAAAATTGTGGCCAGGAGGTTGTTCACATTCACACAAACAAGCAAACAAACAACGGCGAAAGCATAACATCCTCTTTAACTTCGTTGGCGGAGGTAATAAGCCCCTTGCCTTGACGCAACAACAGGTGAAAATGTTGGATGTGGATCTATCTTTAACGGCTCAAACATTAAATGAGATATTTCGAGATACGTTTATGGAACACTGAACCAGGAACTGGAAATAATGATGAAATTGTCGAAGAGGGTTTCCTTATTGATTATCTGGAATGCATACAAAAGTATAACCCTGATATCTGTTAAATATCAAAGTCTACAGATTCTCCTTTGTCCTCATTCACCTGACAACACTCAGATTGCCAAACAATTCTTCTTCACCCACGAGTTTAACTACTGCATAGTTTATATAAGAAATATTTATTTAAATGTCATTGTTCTTGAAATATATTATTTTTCCCTGTTTCCTTTCCTCACTGGGCTATTTTCCCTGTTGGGGCTCCTGGCCTTATAGCATCTTGCTTTTCCAACTAGGGTTGTAGCTTAGCAATTAATGATGATAATAATAATAATAATAATAATAATAATAATAATAATAATAATAATAATCAGCTTTATTGATAGAACTATAAATTAGTGGATGTGTACTAAGAAATTTGCTAAAGGCTTCATTATTTTTTTATAGATATTAGAAAAAAAGTTAGCTCATCAACGAAAGTAAGCTACAGTGGTTAGGTAAATATTCTCTGTGCTTTGAAAGTCAAAGTAATTGTAAAGAAATTACTTTGAGTGCCGTAGGTCATTGTTATTTTTTTTTTTTTTTTTTTTTTTTTTTTTTTTTTTGCTTTTTCGTAATATTTTACGGACTCCGATGTTTGATGGCTTGATATTGGTTAAATTAACCGGAAACCCAATTAATTTATTAGTTTTTTTTTTTTTTTTTAAATTCATCTAAACCTTTTTAAAAATTATAAACCCAAATTTTATCCACTTTCTGGGTTGTAGTAAACCCAAATTTTATTTTCTTTCTGAGTTGTAGTAAACCCAAATTTTATTCTCTTTCTGGGTTGTAGTAAACCCAAATTTTATTCTCCTTGGTTGTAGTAAACCCAAATTTTATTCTCCTTGGTTGTAGTAAACCCAAATTTTATTCTCCTTGGTTGTAGTAAACCCAAATTTTATTCTCTTTCTGGGTTGTAGTAAACCCAAATTTTATTCTCCTTGGTTGTAGTAAACCCAAATTTTATTCTCTTTCTGGGTTGTAGTAAACCCAAATTTTATCCTCTGTGGGTTGTAGTAAGCCCAAAATTTATTCTCTTTGTGAGTTGTAGTAAGCCCAAATTTTATCCTCTTGTGGATTGTAGTAAAACCCAATTTTATTCTCTTTCTGGGTTGTTGTAAACCCAAATTTTATCCTCTTTGTGGGTTGTAGTAAACCCAAATTTTTTTGTCTTGCTAGGTTGAAGTAAACCCAAATTTCTTTCTTTTTCTAGGTTGTAGTAAACGCAAATTTTTTTCTCTTTCTAGGTTGTAGTAAACCCAAATTTTTTCTTCTTTCTAGGTTGTAGTAAACCCAAATTTTATTCTCTTTTTGGGTTGTAGAAAGAGGAAACAATAAATAAAAAGAGGGATTTTCTTTTAAAAGAAATAGACAGTTCGGAAGTAAATCTCAGTGTTCTTTAGTGGCGCAGTTTGGAAGCTCTGAAAGTTGAGGCTTCGAGTCTTAACGTAATTGGAATTTAAAGAACTCCCTTTCCCCAATTTAGAGTGGTCCTAACCGAGTCACAACTCTTCCTTTTGAAATTTGTGTATGAGGTCTGCATGACTATGCTTCCAACATTATCTGCTAAGTTAAGAAGTTTATCTGGTAAGTTGAGAAGTTTGAACTTCCAGTGAATTGTTTATTTGTTGAACAGGCTGACTTAAGTCTCTCTTCATGGGTTATATAACGTTGTTACTGATCATGAGATATTTTATAATCTTTGTTCACTAGTATTTATTTAGTTTATTTACTTCCTCTCCTCATTGGGTTATTTTTTTTCCTGTTGGAGCCTTTGGGCTTAATGCATCCTGCTTTTCTAACTAGGGTTGTAGCTTAGCTAGTAAAGTAATACTAGTAATTAGTAACGGGGTATGTTCTTGTTTTGATTTGTTATGCTACCTTAACGAAATTGGGGGTTAGTCCTTTTTTTTTCTTTTAGAGAGAGATTAGTTGATTTTGTGTTATCTGACATCCTGGCATCGAAGGTCATTGACACCGATATCGTTTGTTAAAAGGAAAAATGTGAATTTAATTTAAAACCATAAAAGCGAAAATGTCCATATTAAAGTTAAATAGCTTTCTGAAGACCTGCATCTGAAATAAATCTAATAATACCGGGAGCGTAGTGCAACACATCCTGCCCAAGAATCTTGGCAAGGATGAATCGGCCACCCTCACCTCGAGCCTCAAACAAATATGCATTTCTTAAGGTTTTAAAAGCGGGCCATTCGAGAAATTAACACTGGTTTTCAATATTTACCGAAAGAGTTTTACAAGATAATAAAGTTTTGAAGGACCTTTGGACCTAACATCACCTTTGAAAATATTGACGTAGAAAATAGTTTATGTCATTCTATAGTCAATTCTTTTTAGTGAGGCAGATTTGCACCGACTCGCAGGGGTGCCCTTTTAGCTCGGAAAAGTTTTCTAATCGCTGATTGGTTGGACAAGGTAATTCTATCCAATCAGATAGTAGGAAAGTTTTCCGAGCTAAAAGGGCACCGCCGAAAGTCAGTGCAATTGCGCCTCATTAAAAAAATAGTATAGTTATCACACTTGATGCAATATGAAACTAAATTATTTTTTCTTTTCTTGTATCGGTAATGGCAAGATTTTTCGATATAACTGACAAAGGAATCACGATTTCAATAGGAAATTTCTTCAGCTTAAGCGTGCTCCCCTTCCCCCCTTAACTGCAACAAAATAAACGAAGAAATTCCTCATATCTATTAGTCTCAGCGTTGTTAACTGACGACATTTCATCCGGGCATCTTTGATTTCCATTTCCCTTCCTTCCCCCTTTCTTCCTTTTTCCTTTCATAGTGCGTTGCAATTTGTTTATATTATTGCTTGATATATTGCGTCCTTTATAGTTCGGGACTGGGGCTGAAAATTGGAACAACGAATATATTCAGGAAATAGTTTCTTTGGATTCCTGAAGTTTACACAGCATTTCGGATATGCATTTTACTTTGACAAGGAAGTGAAAATTAAATAGGGGAGCGACGACCCCGGGAATTAACCTTTAGATCGAACGGGATGCAATCGGATTTGAACGAATGAGATTGGTGTCTTAATTAACTCTGTGTTATATTGTCGAGGGACAATATCAAAATATATTAGAATATTATGTTCAATGCTTTTATACAGTAACGGGTTTGATTTTTTTTTTATCTTATCACTCACTCTTCCCTGCACTGTTAATAGACCATCTGGTGTTATCATGTTAGCATAAGCTTTACCATGTTTGAATTTTTGTGACGTTCTTCCTCGGAAGTCGCTGTATATAAACTCGATGATTGTTTAATGAAGACTAGTTGCACTCGGTTATCACCCAACTGCTCGCTCGCACAAAAGCTGTATGGTCTTATTTACAGTGTGGATTTCAAATGTGTATTATTATTATTGTTATTATTATTATTATTATTATTATTATTATTATTATTATTATTATTATTATTGCTGTTGTTGTTGTTGTTTTTGTTGTTGTTATTATTATCATTATGGTTGTAATTCTTGTTGTTGTTAGTAGTGATAGTATTATTAGAAAGGTCTTCATTCTTTTGTATTGCCATTGATAAAGCTGTACATTGTTGAATCTCCAATGCCAGGGGCTATAAGATTATTTTCAAGGTGAGACAACTATGCGCAAAATTAATAGTCATACTTATATCTACTTCTATTTACTTTTTTAGCTTTTTTTAGATTAAGTTTTATATATTGAGTTTCGTAAAGTGTGATTTTGAATAAGAAATTGATAAAATACCATTTTAGACATGAATAAATATAGATATTATATTGTTAGTAGCCTCCCCCCCCCCCTCTCTCTCTCTCTCTCTCTCTCTCTCTCTCTCTCTCTCTCTCTCCTCTCTCTCTCTCTCTCTCTCTCTTTACTTATTAATGATCAATTAAATTGCGTTGCTCCTTTTTAACCTTTCATGCAACAAAATCATTTTCAAATTTCATGAACTAACGTTTATAGAGTCTTTAAAAATAATGACTCAAATAATGACTCCTCTAAAAGATATGATATTGTTGAAAGCATCGAAATTGCATTAGAGCACATTCAGCTAAAAGGTTGCCTCATTTATGCAAAGTGTTTTGTGGATGTGTATATTGTCATGAAATTGTTAAAAAAGAAAAAAACGTAAGAGATGAAGACAGCCCTGATGACAGTTGGAGAAGACAGAGTTATAGGATAGGAGATAATTAGGAAAACTCACTTCATGTTTAACCATGTCAAGAGAAGACGGATATGAAAATATTTATGATTATGATGCGTATGTCTACATATATATATATATATATATATATATATATATATATATACTGTATATATATACTGTGTGTATATATATATATATATATATATATATATATATATATATATATATATATACATATATACATTATATATACATATATATATATATATATATATATATATATGCATGTATATATATACACATATATATACACCCACATATATATATATATATATATATATATATATATATATCATTAACTGTTACCAGCCCATTGGAGAATAAAAGCCTCAGACATGTCCTTCCTCTCGCGTCTGTTTATGGACTTTCCATGCCTGTTTATACCCGCAAATATTCTTAGTTCGTCAACCCATCGTCTTCTCTTCGTTCTGCTGCTTCATATTCAATCTCTAGGAACCCATTCTGTTATTCTTAATGTCCATATATTATCTGCCATTCTCATTATGTGGCCTGCCCATGTCCTTTTATTTTTCGTACATATTGTTAGAATGTGATGTAGCGCTCTTGAGCAAATGCAATTTGACAGATGTAATGCTCTTGAGAAAATTTTATAAGACTGGTGAAATGCTCTTGAGAAAATGCTATAAGACTGGTGTAATGTTCTTGAGAAAATGCTATAAGACTGATGTAATGCTCTTGAGAAAATGCTTTAGGACTGGTGTAATGCTCTTGAGAAAATGCTATAAGACTGGTGTAATGCTCTTGAGAAAATGTTATAAGACTGGTGAAATGCTCTTGAGAAAATGCAATAAGACATGTAATGAACTTGTGTAAAAGCAATAAGACGTGTAATGACCATGAGGAAATGCAATGAGACGTACAATGCTCTTGAGAAAATGCATGAAGACGTTTAATGACCCGGAGAAAATGCAATAGGACGTGTAATGACCTTGAGAAAATGCAACAAGGCGTGTAATGCTCTTGAGAAAATACAATAAAACGTTTAATGACCTTGAGAAAATGCTATAGGACTGGTGTAATGCTCTTGAGAAAATGCTATAAGACTGGTGAAATGCTCTTGAGAAAATGCATGAACACGTTTAATGACCTTGAGAAAATGCAAGAAGACGTGTAATGCTCTTGAGAAAATACAATAAAACGTTTAATGACCTTGAGAAAATGCAGTAAGACGTGTAATGCTCTTGAGAAAATGCAATAAGATATATAATGACCTTGAGAAAATGCAGCAAGACGTGTAATGCTCTTGAGAAAATGAAATAAGGCGTGTAATGCTCTTGAAAATATGTAGTAAGACGTGTAAAGCTCTTGAGAAAATGCAATAAGGCGTGTAATGCTCTTGAGAAAATGCATTAACACGTGTAATGCTCTTGAGAAAAAGCAATAAGACATGTAATGCTTTTGAGAAAATGCTATAAGCTTTGTAATGCTCTTGAGAAAATGCAATAAGACGTTTAAAGCTCTTGAGAAAATGCAATAAGGCGTGTAATGCTCTTGAGAAAATGCAATAAGACGTGTAATGTTCTTTAGAAAATGCAAGAAGGCATGTATTGCTCTTGAGAAAATGCAATAAGACGTAATGCTCCTCAGAAAATGCAATAAGACGTAATGCTCCTCAGAAAATGCTATAAGACATGTAATGCTCTTGAGAAAATGCAATAAGACTTGTAACACTCCTCAGAAAATGCAATAAGACATGTAATGCTCTTGAGAAAATGCAATAAGAATCGCAACAAGATGTGTCCAAAACACTCGTTGCACAGATTCATCGACGACCTTCGCAGCTTTAAAAACAACCTTCGAAAATATGACGGATCCTTATTTGTTAGCTTTCCCATCCATGCCATCATGCCGTGTTGAACCAGCACTTGTACCACAACTCGAAAACTACTCTGCTTTATTTGCTCGAGGCGTGACACAAAGACTCGTAGAGCGAGGAGGAGCGTAAACCTCGAGGTTCAAGTTTATTCTCGACCTAAGGGATTGTCTTGTGTTTTGGTTGTCTAGTTTACAGAAACATTTATTGCTTACTTGTTTACGAACAAATAAAGATAGAGGGTAATAAGACAAATACGTGTTGTCTATGCTGTTTCCTTACCCATGAAAAGTAGTGATGTAAATATTTTAGTATTCACTGAGAAGTCTTGAGAGAAAAACAGATTTGGATGATTTATCCAGCTGTTTATAGTATTATGTTTCTTCGTAGGATATATTTGATGTATTGACCTTGTCAGTAGGCTTCTCCGCATTCTGTAATTCATGAATAATTTCCTCTCATTGAAAGGTCCAACTGAGCTAGATTGATAAAATAATAATACACAAAAAAAAAAAAAAAATGTGTAAACTTGGTTAGCTTTTTAATCTCTGTTCTTGTATGGTCCTCTTCAAGAGATTAGCATTTGGTGAATGATTTATAATAACCTCTGAAGAGAAGGGTTCGGAGTTCACGGGAGAGCTTGGTTCATTTATTGTTCAAGGTTATAATATGTATTTATATACAGAGTACAGTGAATTAACCTTTGACGTGCCTACTCGTAATGCAATGTAAATAAGGTTAATTAATCGTTTGCATGATTTCGTTTGTTATTTAATGCAAGGAATTATCCGTTTCTGAAATCAAGTCACGCTTCATTATACCATTCGTTGTAGTCGGCCATATTGTTGGAGTAAATATACCAGGAAGGGAAATAGGTTTCAAACTAATACGATTAGATGTGCAACTTCAGTTGATTAAAGCCAATTGCAGAAAAAGCAAAATGCTATGCTTTATATTTTGAGTCGTGGCGGTGATATGCAATTATGAGTCAGGAGTGTAATGTTAGAGGCCTTCGTTTTAATGTTGCCAATGCAAATGAAGGAACTGGAAATTCCCGTTCATCAAAGAAATTGGAAATTATTTCCCAGAATTGATTGAAGAATTACTTCTCCTAAATAGTGTCGGATATCTTAAGCCAGAATTGGATCTTAATGAATATACAAATAACTGACTTGGATGTTTCGGAGATTGCTTAGCATAATTTATTCCCTTTTGGAAGTTTGTTAAGGGTATTCATGACCTATGAATCTTGCTAAACCCCTTAAGATCACATCAGACTTATGGTAAATTTACTTTTCAGTATAATGCAATGAAATCTGAAAAAAAAAACTGCAATGCAGAACAGAGGTTCAAGTATTGACTGAGAAGTTATGGTCAGCGAGCTTGAAAGTCCCTCTGGGGAATTTGCATTTTTGCCAAGGCTGGATTGTGTATGGAAAATTTGCATGTTGTTGTAGTCTTTGTTCATACACATATCATGTATACTGTATATTCACACATAACAGTATATGTATATATATATATATATATATATATATATATATATATATATATACATGTATATATATATACACACACATTTATATACATCATATATACATACATATTATATATATATATATATATATATATATATATATATATGTGTGTGTATATATATATATATATATATATATATATATATATATATATATATATGCGCATATATATACATATACATACATACATACAAACACATTACGTACCCTAAATCGACCTTATTTCTTTATAGTGAAATTATATATGAATACATATCCATATATATATATATATATATATATATATATATATATATATATATATATATATATATATACATGTATGTATACATATACATTAAATCCTAGTAAATGGATAATAGCAAGGAATTGAATCTTGCCTGTTGCTGTCATGTGACTATGCGCTAGGGAACAAGAGAGCAGATTAATAAGCCAGACATAAGCCAGAAATACTATTCCCACGAGATTGTTCCGTCCGTTAACTGATTTTGTCTTCTCTGTTAAACAAGTACTAAAAGATTCATAGGAGCAGGAAAGCATCTCTTACTTTACCACAAGAGGATTAGGTATAATTTCTCTTCAGACATTATTTCGTCATTTTCAGTTTTGTTTATAATTTTTTGTTTTTATATTTTTTTGTTAAGGATTCCAGCAGGTTTCAGATGTATTTGTGAGTTTCAGTTCTTTTCAATTTTTATTTTACATTTTATTGAAACTGTAATCTATATATATATATATATATATATATATATATATATATATATATATATATATATATATGTATGTATATATAAACATACATACATATATATACATACATATATATATATATACATATATATATATATATATATATATATATATATATATACATATATATGTATGTGTATATATATATATATATATATATATATATATATATATGTATGTATGTATGTATATATAAACATACATACATATATATACATATATATATATATATATATATATATATATATATATATATATATATATATATTTTCCACCGTTACTAGCCCACTGCAGAACAAAGGTCTTAGACATGTCTTTCCACTTGCGTCTATTTATGGTGTTTCTGTGCCAGTCCATGCCTGCAAACTCTCTTAGTTCGTTAATCCATTGTCTTCTCTTCCTTCCGCTGCTTCATTTACAATCTGTAGGGACCCATTCTGTTATTCCTAAAGTCAATCTATTGTCTGTCATTCTTATTATATGTCCTGCCCATGTCCATTCCTTTTTCTTACATGTCGTTAGAATATCCTGTACTTTAGTTTGATCTCGTATCCATGTTGCTCTTTTTCTTTCTCTCAGTGTTATTTCCATCATTATTTTTTTCCATAGATCTTTGAATTGTAACTAACTAGCTTATATTCCAAGGCTTTAGGAAGGGTTCAAGTTCCTGATGCATATATATATATATATATATATATATATATATATATATATATATATATATATACACACATACAACAACAAGGATAAGGATAAAGAAGTGGGGAATGAGGGATAAGGAAGAGTACCCCTGGATACAATCCATATATATATATATATATATATATATATATATATATATATATATATATATATATATATAATTTTGTAGTGTTGTAAATATGGCTCACATCGCTAACCTTACCTGTTCGCTCAATGAAATAAAACAGCGCTTTTTTTTCTTTTTTTTATTTTTTTTTCATCTCGGCCATAATTCAATTCTTTAATGCGCTAGAGACGATCCGTTATTCAGGGAATTTGATAAGGTAACTTGGCAGTTAGGTTGCTCGTTAGAATGTTCATAGAATTCACGCATCTCATGTTTCTCGTCTGGTGAAATAATCCCAAATTGTACGATGTAATTTGATGTTGGTTGTTAAAGATGCTACTTTTTTCCTTTTAACAACGAGGAGCGTAATTATGATAGATCCGTTCTATTTTCTAATGATTCTTAAGTAATTCTTGTGTCACTAATCCTTATCATATGTTTGTATTTTATTTATATTGGTTGGTGTGCGAGAAAATTTTCTGAGTTATAAAGGGGTACGGTCACTGAAAAACGTTAAGAGCCACTGTACTAAGGCGTATTCGAGTTATTTCAGTTAAATTTAACATACAATTGTTATTCTAATCCTGAATGCTTGATCTGATGTGACCTTCACTTATTTTTCGGTGAAAATTTGACTCGAAGAAGGCTGGAATTTTCTCAACCTGATTATTTACAGATTGACGTTTGGTCTGTGAATTTATTTTGGGGAAATTATACATCTTTAGGTCTGTTATATAAATGTATTATAGGAGAGCGTATGAAGACAACTTGGTTTTTATCAGTAGGACCGAATGATTTCTGATTACTGTCTTGTTTCTTTTCCTCATTGAGCTATTTTCCCTTTTGGAGCCCTTGGGCTTATAGCATCTTGCTTTTCCAATTAGAGTTATAGCTTAGCTCTT
>NC_090768.1:39092011-39102011 GCF_036898095.1 Palaemon carinicauda | reverse complement strand
CTGGCAGCGCTAGCCCAGAGACCCAGACCCTGGGCCAGAAAGGATCAGTGTTGTGTTGGCAGTGAACGGTGCAGTATACTCGCGCGAGCTCCTCGTGGGGTCTCCATGTTGCTCCCAGCACCGGAGGACTTTGATGCTGCTGCTGCTTCTACTACTACATGTGTGAGGAATCTTTTCGTCTGATAATTAGGTAAATGCTGGACCTGGGTTTTCTTTGCGTGTCTTAGAAATGGATTTCGTGTTTTTACTTCCGGATAATGTTTTGGTATTATGGTATTCATGATTGGTGGTTTAATGGGTTGTTCCACTTGTTAAAGCATTTGTTTACACTTTAAAATGGGAATTGTAGTAAAGAGCACATGTATATTCAGTGGATTATGTGTGTGTGTATGAGGTAGAAATTTATTTCTATTTGAACACGATGTTGTGTTGATATTTATCCATATATGTGTGTATATATATATATATATATATATATATATATATATATATATATATAATTTATTCATATATCTATTTATATGTATAATTATATATATATATATATATAAATTCAAATTTATAAGTATGCATACCTAAAGATTTAGGCTTAATATAAACATGTTTTATTGCTCATGTAATTATACCGCAGATCAGCTGATGCATGCATGTAGTTTTAGATATCTCGTCCGATTACTCGTTGATTTAGTTGCATAATTTCTTGTTGATTTGAAGGCTTTCATGAATTTTTTTTTATTTCATTTGCTGCTAGGTGTCAAAGTATGCATCGGTGGTAATTTGAATTTCAGATTTTACCAACAAATTAAGTTTTAATTAAATTTCTTAATTCATGTGAATTTTTCATAGGAATTCAATTCTAGTTCAATTAATAATTTAAAGTGAATTGTACACGAGAAATAAATTCTACTTTACTAATTAATTCAAGTGAAGTTTACGTAAGTATTGGAATCTAGTTCAACTAATGAATTCAAGTGAATTTTACGTAAGAATTCTATTCTAGTTCGACTAATGATTTCAAATGAATTTTACGTAAGAAATCAGTTCTAGTTCGACCAATGGATTCAAGGGAGTTTTACCTAAGATTTCAATTCTAGTTCGACTAATGAATTCAATTTCATAAGATTTCAATTCTAGTTGGACTAATTAATTCAAGTGGATTTTACATAAGAATTCAATTCTAGTTCGACTAATGATTTCAAGTGAATTTTACATAAGAATTCAATTCTAGTTCGACTAATGAAATCAAGTGAATTTTACCTAAGAAATCAATTCAACTTCAACTAATAAATTCAAGTGAACAATTCTGTTATGGGCACTTCGTGACAGTCACCGTTAGGTAAGCCATAGATAGGGTTACTATACGGTTATTTTATCCTGTTAAAACATACATCCGCGTTTAAACCTAACCAATGACGGAACTTCATCCCTTAAGAGTGACAGTATGTAATGTCTAGGTAACAAGAAGGGGAAAAAAAAAAGAGTGACAGCGTTCCAAGGTATAAAGAGTGACAGCGTGCAAAGGTAACAAGGTAAAAACAGTGACAGCGTGCAAAGGTAACACGGTAAAAAGAGTGACAGCGTGCAAAGGTAACAAGGTAAAAAGAGTGACAGCGTGCAATGGTAACAAATAGGTAAAAATAGTAATAGCGTGCTAAGGTAACATGGTGAAAAGAGTGATAGCGTGCAAAGGTAACAAATAGGTAAAAATAGTAATAACGTGCTAAGGTAACAAGAAGGGAAAAAGAGTGACAGCGTGCAAAGGTAACAAATAGGTAAAAATAGTAATAGCGTGCTAAGGTAACAAGAAGGTAAAAATAGTAATAGCGAGCAAAAGTAACAAATATGGTAAAATAGTAATAGCGAGGAAAAGTAACAAATATTTTAAAATAGTAACAGCCCGTAATGTTAACAATAAAATAAAAAGTATGACAGCGTGCAGAGGTAACAAGTAGGTAAAATTAGTAACAGCTTGCAAAGGTAACAAGAAATTGAAAACTGTGACTGTGCAAAGGTAACAAAAATGTAATAATAGTAACAGCTCGCAATGTTAACAAGAAATTAAAAAGTGTGACAGCGTGCAAAGGTGACAAAGTAGGTAATAATAGAACAGCTCGCAAAGGTAACAAAAAAATTAAAAAGTGTGAGCTTGCAAAGGTAACATGTAGGTAAAAATAATAACAGCTCGCAGAGGCAACAAGAAATTAAAAAGTGGGACAGTCTGCACAGGTAACAAGTAGGTAAAAATAGTAACAGCTCGCAATATTGACAAGAAATTAAAAACACGGTGCAAAGGTAACAAGAAATTGAAAACCGTGACTCTGTGCAAAGGTAACAAGTAGGTAATAATAGTAACAGCTCGCAAAGGTAACAAGAAATTAAAAAGTGTGACAGCGTGCAAAGGTAACAAAGTAGGTAATAATAGTAACAGCGTGCAAAAGGCAACAAGAAATTAAAAACTGTGACAGCGTGCAAAGGTAACAAGGGAAAGAAAATAGCGACAGCGTGCTAGGTAGAAATTGGTAGTCGCGCTATGTTTCATGACTGTCAGCTGTACTTTCACGGTTCTGCTGTGACGATGACGCAAGAGGTTCGTCATGTTGGAAGCGAATGGGTGTGATTATGGGCCAGCTCTCGGTCATTTGCATGTAATGATACTTTTAAGGCAAGGTAGAGTGCTTGAGTGTGTTGCGAATCGTACAGAACGGTGCGTAGATCTTCAGATGATTTGGGGAATATCTCTCTCTCTCTCTCTCTCTCTCTCTCTCTCTCTCTCTCTCTCTCTCTCTCTCAGTATCGTTGTACGACCTGTTTATATTATTTAATAATAATAAAAATACACAAGTTAAAAAGTAGTTTTATTCTCTCTCTCTCTCTCTCTCTCTCTCTCTCTCTCTCTCTCTCGTTCTTCATCGTTGTGTGGCCTGTTCGTATTATTTAATCATCAAATCTCGCATAAGCTAAAAAGTTTTATTCTCTCTCTCTCTCTCTCTCTCTCTCTCTCTCTCTCTCTCTCTCTCTCTCTCTCTCTCTGCGATATAAATGTAAATGTTGTTGTTAAAATCTTTACGTTAACCTCCATACTTATACAATCATTGGTTAATTATTTGATAATTAGCAACTTCCATAATTACAAGGCTTCACATTCCAGTATAAGTGGTAGAAATTTATTCGGTCTAACTTGGTCAGTTGAAACATCACGATTCAGTGACATTTCAGCTGGAATATTTCTCTCTCTCTCTCTCTCTCTCTCTCTCTCTCTCTCTCTCTCTCTCTCTCTCTCTCTCTCTCAGATGAGGCATGACTTTCATTCCAGGGGTCTTGGTAAACAACAACAACAAGAAGTTCTCTTCCACCTATTCGCATTCAGATGTTAGTTCAAAGGAGATACCTTTTCCCTGAAGGGAGGACTTAAAAAAGGCTTTTCAGCTAAGCTTAAGGTTTCTTTACTGTTTTGTTTATCGCGTAAGTGTTCACTGTGTATTTTTCTTTACATTTTGATGACTTACTTGAATGTGTGTCCCTTGGTTTTCTCATTTATGGAAATTATGGGATTATTTTTTTTTTTAATTATTCATCTGTTCATTTGTTTATTTATTTTATTTGAATTAGCAAAGTTTTCTTTTATGCTTACATCATATTTAAAAAAGAATTTCTGCTTATATTCGCTTTTTTTCTTGTATGGAATAGGTTTGTTTAATATATATTTTTATCTGTTGTTGGTTTTAGAGTATTTTTGGGAGTTTTACTAAATTTTATGTAGGGTTTTTTCTTTTTATAAAAAAAAAAAAATTGTCACAAATTTGTATACTAGAGCTATAAGTGGTCTTTATGTATTGTAATACGCATTAATGTTTGTTTTCTAGTTGGAATAATTAGTAAGAAAAAACTTGAAGTGACATATTCTCTCTTTGCATTAGAAAAGGTTAGATTATCTGAAATTTAATTGAATTATGCTTTCACTTTTGTGTTAGATTCGACCATTGAATTTTTTTTTTTTTGAATTGCACCTTTTTATTCCATTTAGTCATAATTAATAGATTTCTTTTGAATGCTGTGAATTGATTATGAGTAGTCATTTTGAGCCTGTGTCGATCATTTCCATGATTTTATATATATATATATATATATATATATATATATATATATATATATATATATGTATATATTCTCTCTCTCTCTCTCTCTCTCTCTATATATATATATATATATATATATATATATATATACATAGAGAGAGAGAGAGAGAGAGAGAGAGAGAGAGAGAAGGGGGTGGGGTTCGGTTGAGTGTTATCGTTCGACTGGCCATCCTCAACATTCATATTTAAACGCGTCGTTCGAGTAAACAGTTCGGAAAAAAAGGTCAGGTAAATTATTAATTGGTAACGTAATTATGCCGGTATGGGCCAATCCCAGATTTGAGATGGATTTCCATTAATTTTCCAAAAAGGAGTTTATGATGTATTACACCGGAATTCGCCGGAAATTGGAACGTTGCCGTTATTTTGTGTGGCGAAGCCTCGCTTCTCTTTGGGTTGTTCACGTTTATCAGTCCTAAAAGGTTTTAAGGATTAAAGGCCGCGCATGAATGGCAGAGGCAAGGGACAGTTACATTGCCCTATCGAGCAGGACAGTGGCCTAGAGACTGACTATATATACATACGATCAGCCCCAAGCCTCTCCACCCAAGCTAGGAATAAAGAGGGCCAGGTAATGGCTGTTGATGACTCAGGAGATAGACCTATGGGCTCCCCAAACCCCCCATCCTTAGTTCACGAGGATGGTGAAGATTCAGCACCAAAGGAACTAACGAGTTTGAGTCTGGTGATCACCATATCGGCCACCACAACCCTTAGTCAAGTTATTTCCGAATTTGATTTGTTTACGATTTTTGGCATTGCAGCGCATTGTGTACAAGGTATCGACATTGGTGTGTGGACACCTTAAATAGTGAAAGTTTTATTTTTTATTTTTTTTTTCGCCATGATCATCAAAGTTGTACTAGTCAGGGACACCCATGCTAGGTAGGTTTGCTGTAAGTGATTAGACAAAAATCTCTCACCATCACCAATCCGCAGTTGCTAGCGTGGTGATGGAAAATGACCAAACCCCAGACATGAATAAAGACATGTCTAAGGCCTTTGTCCTGCAGTGGACTAGAAACGGCTGCACTTGTTGTTGTGTATAAGAAACTACTATCGTTTCCAGAGGCCGTGTAATAGTGGTTTTTTTTTTTTTTTCTCAAATAACTCCTAAAATAACTGATGGATTTCCATGATATCAAAGCAGGGAGCGCTACATACAATGGCCTAATTTTGGGAAATACTGTGCATTGCCAATTACGTTTCATTAACTTTTTTTACTTAAGAAAATGAGACTAAAGCCAGTCTTAGCCACCCACATATTCGCAAAAGTGATGACGTCCCTCAATGACGTTGTTATAACGTTTCTTCCCCTGTACCTCCCATCCCCGGAATTGTTAAACGCCTGTTTAACTCCATAGATAATTGTCATATGACCTACCCCAAGCAATACGAAATTCTTTGTCAGTAAAAGTTCAGCATACCTGTTAATGTGATTCGTGACTTTAGACTTTACGTAAACACAAGACCAACGTTTGATCTTACCCACTCACATTGAAGATCAAGAATGAGACTTATGACATGAGACGAAAGAAGCCACGCTTACCCTACACTTCGCACTTCAAGCGAGTGTTGGTAAAGCAATAGAAATATAGTTTTCTTTAGGTTAAGCCGTAGGACTCATTCTTCTATACAACACAGGTTACTCGATACATCAATTGCCAGGAAGAAAATGACAGAGAGCATTGTTTGATATAATTTATCATATCAATTTCACCAGAGAGAGTAGCTTGAATTCCTTAGAAGGTAGACTTCCAAAAGATGTTTCATATAAGGGCATTGACATCGGCCATTTGATAACTTTTGAAATTATATATATATATATATATATATATATATATATATATATATATATATATATATATAATTTCAAAAGTTATCATATATATATATATATATATATATATATATATATATATATATATATATGTGTGTGTGTGTGTGTGTTCATACATACATAAGATTTATTATATTTCAACCTATAGTTTTATATATTTATTTACGTTATAAGTACCAGTACCTATTTTTGTTACTTAGAAGGTATGTGACAAATATCATTGCGACTTTGTCACTGGAATTATACCAGACTTCAATTAATGAACCCATCAACCTTACTTTGAGAAATCCATTGACATTGTCCACATGCCAAGCTGATATACTCGTATCGAAGTATTCATTAGCTTTGCTTTTCCAAAATAATGTTATTACGAATTGCTGGAAACCATAGATTTATGAGGGATGAAAAAAAAAAAAAAACAAGAAATGGACACTAATACATTTTACTCATCATCACTCTCAAGGAAAAAAATTGTTTTCTATTTCTACTAATGTTTTTATTTTTTTTTTTTTATTTTTTTTTTGTTATTTAGTCGCAAATCTAAAATTTGTAGGAGTCCGAGTAGAATATCTCTCAGTGCGATTCCACACCCCTGTTTTAAACCTCTTCTATTATGTTTGATAATTTGTGTTAACCATCTAATCAATATCCACCACCATAAAACATTTTATTGCTTTTCCGGCTCATTTTATATGTGTAGTACACAGTCTTTCCTAACAGGGATTTACTCGGTAGCCTAATAACAATGGGAAAGAAGGCAAGAAGGAAAGGGGGGGGGGAGTACTAGGATAGCCATAGGTGTAAACACCGGAGGGTTGGGGAACCTCTGCGTCACAGTAACGTGATTAAGTAACATTTCTTCGAAACGCTCTGAAGGAAGGGAAGAAGTTCCTCTTTTTTCTAAGAGTAAACGGGTTAATTAAGCACATCTGTCAATTCATTGTATCACCATAAACTAGGCTGTTTGAAACATTCATTGCTGTAGTTTCATGGAAATTCATAAGCCGGTTTGTTAGATATTTGGGAAAAACACTATTACACGGCCTCTGGAAACGATAGTTGTGTAGCTTCCAGTAAACAATTACCAGTTATACAGTAAATAAATAGGCAATAGAGAGAGAGAGAGAGAGAGTCAAAGTCTTTATATGTGTGTGTGTGTGTGTATGTATGTATGTATACATATTTATGTATTTGTGTATGAAGATATGAAATGCACACACACACTGTGAATGTTTGTGATTTCACATGAATCCTTTATGAAATCACATCATTTTGTAAAGTTACTCTATTATCAGTGTCCACATTTCTTTGTAAACATTAGTTACACAACCTGAGAACATTATGTAAATCAAAGGTAGTGGTCACGATAGCTTCCTTACTCCATAAGATCAGTCATATTAATTTGAGTCTTTTAAGAAGTGGAATTATTACTTCCATTCGAGTAAACTTAAATAATATACAATTATGAAAGAACAAAAGACGGGAGTCTTGAGCGTGACGTAGATGCCTGATCGTTCGTAGTGCGGTATACCTGTAATTAACAAGTTATAAGTGAGAGTATTTCTTTTATTTCATGCATTTAATTGACTTTTATTTGCGTATTTAATTGTGAGACAATTAGAGGTGGCGTGAGATGATATAATTAGAGTAAGATAAAATGAGATATTTCAAGTAAAGAAAGAAGTCTTTAGTTAAAAATGAGAACTGCTAAAATTCCTGAATATTTCAAGTATTTTGATTATATATTTAGAGTAAGATGATTTAAGAGGAGGAAAATGTTCAAGTAAGAAGTTGAAGAATGTGAAGTTTACTAATAAAAATTCCTGACTGCTGCAAGTGTTTTAAAACTTTTATTAGCAGCCTCTTTGCATTATAGATTTAACCTCAGAAAATCTCTCTCTCTCTCTCTCTCTCTCTCTCTCTCTCTCTCTCTCTCTCTCTCTCTATCTTTGCATAATGGAGTGATCTCCTCATTCAGTAAAACCTCTTTAAGCATTTAAGCATTCTTACAGTATTTTACTCTTCGGATGTTAGAAGTGCGTGAATAAAAGAATGATAAATTAATTGATAAATAATTAACTGTTTGTACAATGACTACCAAACAACCAAAGTAAATAGATTAGATAAGATAAAAAATATCCATGGCGAGAATGTATGGTGAATGCAGCCGATCGTATTGTACTTTTTTTTTTTTTAGAAAAGTTGATTTAACCCTTTGATTTCACGGGTCGAAGTAAATTTAAAGATGTTATATATTTCTCACCTTTTTATAGTCTCTGAAATGTAAATTTAACCTCAGAAAATCTCTCTCTCTCTCTCTCTCTCTCTCTCTCTCTCTCTCTCTCTCTCTCTCTCTCTCTGAAATATTAATTGAGCTTTAGAAAATCTCTCTCTCTCTCTCTCTCTCTCTCTCTGAAATATAAATTGAGCCTCAGAAAATCTCTCTCTCTCTCTCTCTCTCTCTCTCTCTCTCTCTCTCTCTCTCTAGCCATACTTCACGGCTTATGACATCGTCGGCACACGTGTCATTATTTTTGATTCTCTCACCCTCACGCTGTGACATAAGTGGTGCGGTAGGTTGGAACCTGTTACTTAATTTGTTCATTTTATTTTTGGGTTAATATTATTTTATTAGACTTGCTTGTGTTTTATGAGTGTTATGGCTAAATATTTCCATATAACGATTGATGTTATTTTGAGTATTATTCTATATATGTAAATACATTATCTATTTGATATAATATATATATATATATATATATATATATATTTAAATATATATATGTATATATATACATATATATATACACAGGTATATATATATATAACATGTAACACATAATATACATATATATATATATATATGTGTGTGTGTGTGTATATATATATGTATATATATATATATATATATATATACATACATACACACACAAGTGTGTGCATATTTATTTTATATATGTATGTAGGTTTGTAATTAAACTCGAAATTGATACCAAGACCTCGAAAACTCGAATCCTGCCAGAAGCTACAAAGGCTTCATTTCGCCACTTGTTTTAATTGCTTCGAAAATCATCCTCGTAATATTGATGAAGTCAGGCTGGGTCAAGTTACAGATCGGAGTTTTGCAGAACATCAATTTCAGAAGAAGAAGAAGAAGGAGGAGGAGTAGAAGAGGTCTTGGTTGAAAGGAGAACGATTGCAAGGATATATATTTGCGAGCTCTCGGCTAACCAAGCCAATTAGAGAATTTTTGAGATGCGCATTTGGAGTTTAAGTGGAAACTGAATTCTCATGGCGTTTATATTCTGAATAACTTTATGCATTTAGTTATTGTTTAACTTTAAGGCATATAGCGTTGTAAGATATCCTATGACGTCATTTTTTATTGCGAAGTAATAACTCGGTAGGGTACATTCAGTGGACAGCAACAACAATTTCAGCCGTTTCAGTCTATGCATTTAGTTATTATTTAAGGCATATTGCGATGTAAGATATCCTATGACGTCATTTTATTTAATATGATGTAATAAGTCGGTAGGGTACATTCAGTGGACAACAACAATTACAGCCGTTTTAGTCCACTGCAGGACAAAGGCCTCAGATATGCCCTTATTCGTGTCTGCAGTTTTGCCAGTTTTCATCACCATGCTGTCCATTTCGGATTGGGGAGGGTGTGAAATTTTAGTCTGATCGCTCAGAGCAAACCATCCTAGTATGGATGGCGATAACTAGTACAGTTTTACTTATTATGGCGATATCCAAACTCTTTCACCAAGTTAAGATATCCAAACTCAGAAAGGGATATATTTCATTGCATGATTATTGTAATTGCGTGGTTGGTCGTTATTTTGAGATCAAAGGTCTTATGCTCGTTATCGAATTTGTCCTAAAGCTTCCCGTTCCTAGAATATTTTTCAAAATATGTTTCATAAGGATTATTTTCCATTGATTTCAGCCAATTAGAGTTTTTTAATGTTTTTATATAGAACAGGATGACATTATCTTTCCAGTTTATACATGACAG
>NC_090768.1:39074511-39082011 GCF_036898095.1 Palaemon carinicauda | reverse complement strand
CTCTCTCTCTCTCTCTCTCTCTCTCTCTCTCTCTCTCTCTCTCTCTCTCTCTCTCTCTCTCTCTCTATTTACGGACACATCTAACTACAATACTTTTCACAATGAATTTGGTAATTTGCATTATATTTTGCAAGATTGTCACCCATAAATTATAACTGAAATTTGTGAAATCCGGATGACCGAACCTGTAGAATGAATAACATTGCATGAAATTTGGCTTTAAATAAGGGATATTGTTGCTCCGAAGACCAGGTAATTTTGTCCATATTTTGTGTTTTTTTTTTCTTTCTTTCTTTTTTTACAGATACTTTTGTGGTACACTATTCATTGCAAGATATTTTTTACGTTCTTTATCTATTTAACCGCTGTTACCGTTTTTTATTTTCCATCTTGTATTCCATTTTTGTTTTTATCTTATTCCTCGCTTTGTCACGCTTCAGCGCGACCATAAATGGGACGGAAATACGGCCAAAATTCTATAACTCAATTACATTACGAAATATGAAATGTTCTGACCGTAGACTTTTCCGACTTTGCTAGCAGTGGCTAAAATGAATCTTCAAAAGCCCCTATATTGTATGACCTATCCTATAATTTATACATACATACTTACATACATGCATGCATGCATACATACATACACACATATATGTATATATATATATATATATATATATATATATATATATATATTTCAAGCGAAGTAAAATAGATATTTTAATTAATCGTGGTATTTTCAGTTGGAGTGAGAGCGAAAAATTAATGTTTTATTCTTCATCATTCATCAATCGCTTATGAATAAAAAATGGCTTCTTGAAAAGTTGTTGTCCTTGAACTGAACAGATTAATAATTATGCAATGGCTTTTTCAATCCTATATTATTGAAGGATTTATTTATTTATTTATTTGGTATTTAAATGGATCTAATTTTTGTGGTAAATCGCAAGTGTGCTTGTAGCTGATAATTCCTTGGAAATTATGTCTCTTATGTGTTCTGCTCTGCCCTTGTAAGCATTGAAGCAAGGTTTTGCCCTTTTAAGAATTGAAGCTAGGTTTTGCCCTTTTAAGAACTGAAGCAAGGTTTTGCACTTGTAAGAACTGAAGCAAGGTTTTGCCCTTGTAAGAATTGAAGCAAGGTTTTCCCTTTTAAGAATTGAAGCTAGGTGTTGCCCTTTTAAGAATTGAAGCAAGGTTTTGCCCTTTTAAGAATTGAAGCTAGGTTTTGGCCTTTTAAGAATTAAATCAAGGTTTTAACCTTTTAAGAACTGAAGCAAGGTTTTGCCCAATTTAAGAAATGAAGCAAGGTTTTGGAATTGTAAGAACTGAAGCAAGATTTTGCACTTATTAGAATTGAAGCAAGGTTTTGCCCTTTTAAGAACTTAAGCAAAGTTTTGCACTCGTAAGAATTGAATCAAGGTTTTGGAATTGTAAGAATTGAAGCAAGATTTTGCACTTGTAAGAACTGAAGCAAGGTTTTGTTCTTGTAAGAACTGAAGCAAGGGTTTGTCCTTTTAAGAATTGAAGCACTGTTTTGGAATTGTAAGAATTGAAGCAAGGTTTTGCCCTTTTAAGAACTGAAGCAAGGTTTTGCCCTTTTAAGAATTGAAGAAAACTTTTGCCCTTTTAAGAACTGAAGCAAGGTTTTTCACTTAAGAACTGATGCAAGGTTTTTCACTTGTAAGAACTGAAGCAAGGTTTTGCCCTTTGAAGAACCGAAGCAACGTTTTCTCCTTTTAAGAATTGAAGCAAGGTTTTGCCCTTTTAAGAATTGAATCAAGGTTTTGCCCTTTTAAGAGCTGAAGCAATGGTTTCCCCTAGAAAGAACTAAAACTAGGTTTTGCCCTTTTAAGCATTGAAGCAAGGTTTTGCACTTGTAAGAACTGAAGCAATGTTTTGCCCTTTTAAGAATTGAATCAAGGTTTTGCCCTTTTAAAAACTGAACCAAGGCTTTGCACTTGTAAGAATTGAAACAAGGCTTTGCCCTTTTAGGAACTGAAGCAACGTTTTGCACTTGTAAGAACTGAAACATGTTATTACTTCCGCATGTAAGGTTGTCTTCTTTGATTGCTTTTTTTTTATTTATTAAGATGGCATATAAATAAATTATCCTTTTTCATGGTAGGAAATATGCCATATTCCAGTAAAACTCCCCCTCTGGATGGTTTCATTATTTTCAGAGTTCGATTGTTCTAGAATTTAAATACATTTCTTTATAACCTTTAGTTTAAATGTGTATATATATATATATATATATATGTATATATATATATATATATATATATATATATATATATATATATATATATGTATATATATATATATATATATAATATATATATATGTATATATATATATATATATATATATATATATATATATATATATATATATATATATATATATAGTGTGTGTGTGTGTATATATGCATATTTTAATTTTTCATTCATTTCAAGAGAAGTCATATATAAGATCATGAGTTAAAAGAGTTTATTATAATTATTATTATTATTATCATTATTATCATCATTATCATCATCGTCAACATTTAAGCTGCAACCCTTGCTGGAAAAGCAGCAAGATCAGGTGAAAAAAAGTTTATATAAGGCACTGCCTATCCGGTGGGAAAAATATTAAATATAAATATTGAAAGAATTCTCCCATGAGTATCATCCTGCTATAATAACACCAAGGGAATAATACCCATTTTAAATCTTTATCTTTCTTTATACCGTATGAAAATTGAAGAATGCTTCCCCAATCCCCAGATCACATCATGATTTAATCTTAATGCCGCCAGTCGTTATGGCATTGGCAGGAGTGTTTTCTAATGGGGGAGTGGAGTGAGCAGTTTGCAGATGGGAAAAATGGATGGTTGAAAGATGAGAGCAACATTTTGCATGCGGAAACCGACGACGTTATTTTTGACGAATTTTGGTCTGCATGGGTTTTGATTCTCTCTCTCTCTCTCTCTCTCTCTCTCTCTCTCTCTCTCTCTCTCTCTCTCTCTCTCTCTCTCTCTCTCTCTCTCATCTATGTCGATGTATTTTGTGAGTTTTGGTCTGTATAAGTTATGATTCTCTCTCTCTCTCTCTCTCTCTCTCTCTCTCTCTCTCTCTCTCTCTTCTCTCTCTCTCTCTCTCTCTCTCTCTCTAACTTAACAATTTAGTTCAGGTCTAACGCTATTCAGGGAAAACCGCAAATTTCCTTTTAACTTTTTGGTAAATCTCAAAATCATAGAACATATGAATAAACATCCATATATCAGAATATAAAATGATATACTTACACACAACTGGTGGGAAACACCACCGGTCTCCTATTTCACGATATGCGATGGGATTTCATTTGACGGGTATAATAATATGGTTTCAATTTACGGCATAATTATACGATATTTATTCATGTTATGACGATATTCGCCATGAAATATTTTTCTGCGCTAGTCAAATATTAATTTGACATTTATGGGTTTTGGATAATTAATGTTTTTTTTTGTAATCGTGAAATAAAAGATTTGGAAGGGAAACTTTGCAGATTGAGTTCATGGTTTCGTGAAACGTGCTAAATTCCCCTCTTTTTTTATTTCATTAAAAAGTTGACCTCAAAACCCACCCAAACCTCTGGTCTACGCACACGCCCGTCCGCCCATCCACCCACCCACCCGTCCTGCTGCCTACCCAAGCTCGAGTCGAGGGTACGTGATTTACAGAATTATATAAGTTCTGGTTCTGATTTGGTTTTTATTTATTCATTGCCTTACATTTTCATTATTTTTATCATTCTTATTTATACTAATAGTAGCAGTAACATTATCATTATCGATAATATCGTTACATGGGCAAAATTACAGCTTTTTTTTAATTTCATTATGAATTTGACCCATTTTCTCCCAAATTCGCCCAATCTCCCAATGTACGCACAGGCCCGTCCGCCCATCCACCCACACGCCTGACCGCCCGCCATCAAGAATATGATGCTAATTTTGGCGTTATCGACAGCCGTCTGCCCGGTAGGTACTCATAAAAAGGGGAGTTCGAAACAACTCAGTAAAAAAAAAAAAAAACATTATTCATTAGGTTGAGTTTTTTGTGACGGTATCATGAAAGGAACATTACAGTTTTTGGACTAAGGCAGATGGCAATTGCAAATATTTATTGATATGAATATGGAAATCAATTTTTTTTTTCATCCAAAATGTTCGTTTGGTTTAAGGAGACAAAATAATTTAATAGTAACTTTGAAACAAAGGTAATCTTAGAATCCGAGGTTGATGTAGTGTTAATATGCTATATTGATATAGTAATTTTCTTTAACGCGAACTATGAAATATATCAACAATAGGATCTCGAACACACCTGATAACGCTTACCCCATCCCCGTGTTTTGATCCAGAGAAGGTCAAGATGTTCATAAGTATCGGTTAAGGCTGTTTTGTAGTAGCAGACCAGATGACAGAAAAAGTGGTCTGCTACTCTGTAGTTGAATGTTGATTATCTTACGTAAAAGATCTTCCCTCTGTATGTCCGGCAGCGTATTATTGTTGTTATTATTATTATTATTATTATTATTATTATTATTATTATTATTATTATTATTATTATTGTTGTTGTTGTTGTTGTTATTATCATTATTATTATTGTTATTATTGTTGTTGTTATTATTATTATTATTATTATTATTATTATTATTATTATTATTATTATAATTATTATTATTATTACAAGCTAAGCTAAAACCCTTGTTGGAAAAGCAAGATACTATGAGCCCAAGGGCTCCAACAGGGAAAAATTAGCCCAATGAAAAAAAAAAGAAGCAAGGAAGGAAATAAACTACAAGAGAAGTAATAAAAGAATATTTTAATAGCATAACATTAAATTAGGTCTTTAATATATATATATATATATATATATATATATATATATAAATTTATATATATATATATATATATATATATATATAAATATATATATATATATATATATATATATAAATATATATATATATATATATATATATATTTATATATATATATATATATATATATATATATATGCAACTCACTACCCGATTAAAGGAATTCCAGCCTAACCGGGCACACAAACTGTCCATCATGCATAGCTTTAAAAAAAGGAAATCCTCTGCTTGCATATCAACCTTTCTGTCGCATTTGTTTTATTTGGTTTCATAGATACGCCTCCTGCATGTTTGAAGGCTGCTATGCACAGTGCATGGAGGGAGCTCACCTCTGTACTGTCAATATGTGTGTCACAGTAACCTTCCTTTGCTAGGACTGACGAAAGGTGATTTTGTATGCAACTGCAATTTGGTCATAAATCTTCCAGATGTTATTGATCCCATAAGGGGATAGGGACGTTCGTGTACCTGACGGAGGTGCACTGTAGGCATTGTTATTATTATTATTATTATTATTATTATTAATGTTATTATTACTAGCTAAGCTACAACCCTAGTTGGAAAAGCAAGGGGCTGTATGTCCAAGGGTTCCAACTTGGAAAAGTAACCCAGCGAGGAAAGGAAATAAGAGAATAAACTACGAGAGAGCTAATGAGCAACTAATATAAAAATATTTTTATAACAGTAATACCATTGAAACAAATGTTTCATATATAAAAAACATTTCCCTCGGTTCCTAGCTACATTTGTTGTATACTTTTTATTTTACTTCCGTTACAATTGATTTTCCTCATTATTGATATCCAGCCCCTTCTAATTTTTACTTCATAGTGCAACTGCTGGGGTTTCCTCCCAGTTACAATTGGGTGTTGAATGGTCTCACAGCCCCAGGCTGGACTATATAGGCAAAATTTATAAATCAAATCCAGCTTTCTCCAAGAGGTAGATGGAGAAAGCTGACCAGAAACATTGACCCCACATAGAAGTGGGAAAAGATGTAGACAAAGAAGATGATGACATCAAGGATCAATGTTATGACCTGACCTGGGATCATAACCTTTCATATTAAAATTGTTGTCATTGGGGTCAGTTCACCGAGCTATTCAATTTCTCAAGAACTTAATAAACTGGATAATGTTTCCGCCAAATTTACTTCTATCGAAATTCCCTTAGAAAAGAAGCGGTTGGGAATCGGTAGGTGTTATTCATAGCTTGGTTGTCGCAGAATGTTTGTCATTTCCTCATCGATTTCTGACTCCTTTTTTTTTTATTTACATGAATTTACTCTTTTCTTGTGCAATACATTTTTGATAATGGAATGGTGGCACAGTTTGTAAGGTCTTGTTGATATATACATTTATGCATTTAAAGGCAGGATTTTTAAGAAATGTCATATTTTTGTATTCTTTATGAATGAAATTGTTGATATATCATTGCAATCTTCCAGTAATTTGAAAATTATGATAGAAATTGTTGATATGTCATTGTAATCTTGCAATGATTTGAAAATTATAATAGAAATTGTTGATATGTCATTGTAATCTTGCTGTAATTTGAAGATTATAATAGGAATTGTTAATGTGGCATTGAAATCTTTCAGTATTTTTTTCAGTCTCACTTTTCATGTAGATATATAGTATATGGAAAGGTATAGATTGAAATAGACTTCATAAGAAATACTACTACGCCTTTATACCTAATTATAGTCCGCGAAATGACTAGGTAATATAGGCTTCTTTCCTGGATTAATAAATCTTGGTAAATAACTGACGCAGAAAACTCTCCTCTGGGCTTTTCTTGGAATCAGCTAAGCAAGGTTGGAGGTCTCCCCCCCCCCCCTCTCTCTCTCTCTCTCTCTCCGTCTCTCTCTCTCTCTCGTCTCTCTCCTCTCTCTCTCTCTCTCTGCATTTCTAATTACCAGTAATATCCCCGGGTATTAGAAAGCGTATATCTTTCTTTCTCAAGGCGTTTCTAATTACCAGTAAAACCCTTTAACCTAGAAATGGGATTGAATGCTCTCTCTCTCTCTCTCTCTCTCTCTCTCTCTCTCTCTCTCATCTCTCTCTCTCCTCTCTCTCTCTCTCTCTCTCTCTCTCTCTCTCTCTCTCTCTCGGTTTTGAATGTTGCATTGTTTAGTAATTTATTTGTTGTTCTTATCATAAGTTATTAGTTCGTTATTAAGTGTACTGCAATTGGCATCAATGACCATATACAGTATGTTATGATGCTAGATACCACTCTCTCTCTCTCTCTCCTCTCTCTCCTCGTCTCTCTCCTCTCTCTCTCTCCTCTCTCTCTCCTCTCTCTCTCTCTCTCTCTCTCTCATTAAATTTGAAAGGTGTCATTGTTATTTATTAATTGTTTTTTTTTTAACCTAAGTAACTAATTCGTTAGTAAGAGACTCCAATAGGCATCGATGACCATTGATGCCTCCTCTCTCTCTCTCTCTCTCTCTCTCTCTCATCTCGTCCTCTCTCTCTCTCTCTCTCTCTCTCTGAAACACACGCTCCTAACATATCCAATGTTCTCTTAGCACTCCCTAAACCAAGAAGCGAATTGCACACTGCAATATTCATCCTTGAAATG
>NC_090768.1:39060763-39063263 GCF_036898095.1 Palaemon carinicauda | reverse complement strand
CACATATATACTGTATTTGTATATACATATATTTATATTTACGTATATATATATATATATATATATATATTTATGTATTCATATATATATGTATATGTATATATATATATATATATATATATATATATATATACATATATACACTTTATTCATAGGCTACACATATACTGTAAACACATTTTTATACATATGTCTATATATACTGTATATATGTGTGTGTATATCATATATTTATATATGTGTGCATATATCATATATTTATATATGTGTGCATATTTATATATATATATATATATATATATATATATATATATATAGATAGATAGATAGATAGATAGATATACACATACACAAACATCAAAATAAATTTTCTGACCACGCATTTAAAGAAACCGGAACGGCATTTCTTTACCAAAAGGTAATAAGAAATAAAAAAAAGATCTACACCAGTCTGTTGTCGACGCTTTTTGAAATTCCAGAGAAATGGCCTCTGGAACGGACGAAATGTAGAAATAGCCTTTTGTAGCGTTTCTGATCGGTAAGGAATGATGGGTCGAGGGAGGGACGTGACTCGCTTTATTTTTCCCTTTTCCATTGCCGGCGATTATGATCATTTGTCATTTCTTTGGGACTGACTGAATGCGGGAATTTTGTGGGTCGCGCGGTTATTTTTAATGTTGACTTTTGTGGGACGCTGGTTTTTGGTCGCGTTTAACTTGAATGGTTTTTATGTGCATGCATTTACCTACTATATACATAGACGCACATTTTATATATATATATATATATATATATATATATATATATATATATAATTTATATAATACACATATATATATTATATATATATATATATATATATATATATATATATATATATGTATGTGTATTATATAAATTATATATATATATATATATATATATATATATATATATATATACATATATATATATATATATATATATATATATATATATATATATATATATATACATATAATGTCTTTTACTTATTAACAATTGAATTTATGACACATTGACCTTGAAATAATAGCTATCTTTACTTCAGTTTTCTGTTTGTGTACCGGAATGTGGTGAGTTTCAATGAAATAGTTATGTTATAGTAATGTTCTTTGTTTGTTTGACTTGGAGATAGCCACTTATACTTTTTTTTATAATTTTGAAGATTTAAGTTAACCCTCCATTGAAGATTTAAAAATTACCTGTAAACATCCTAATTAACTATCTGTAAACATCTTAATTGATATAATCCACTTCAGGATACTTAACATACTATAGTCAATTTTTTTTATCGAGTCATATTTGCATAGACTCGCAGGGGTGCCCTTTTAGCTCGGAAAAGTTTCCTGATGGCTGATTGGTTAGAAATATCTTGCCTAACCAATCAGCGATCAGGAAACTTTTCCGAGCTAAAAGGGCACCGCTGCGAGTCGGTGCTAATCTGCCTCGTTAAAAAAATTGACTATAGTTAATCGTTTGTGCCTTCTCTAGTTTGATGGTGGTGAAATATTTTCAGCAAATGTAGGAAAAAAGTTCTAAACACCTCCCTTGCCAAAATTAGTTCTTTGATTGTTTCGAGTAATTCTATTGGCAATGTTTCAATCGGAATGACTTCAGAACCTCGTAATTAGTATTTTGGATTTCAAGGTTCAGGCTAAGAGCCTCTGGCGTCATTATGGCTTTTGGTTTTGGCGTTGCTACTCTGCATTGGTTTCAAGCCACAATACTAAAATCTGGATTGTGTGAAATATAGTCTTTTGAGGCATAAATTTTATAAAAAACCTACAATCTTTATGGTTCCAGGATGAAATTGCCTTCATTGCACCAGTAGAAAAAAAACATGACATTGCTATATTTGCTTCTCAGTTGTTATACAGCCCCAATGTTTAGGAACTTTTTAATCAAATTATGGAATTAGCCCCTCTTAGGTCTCATGCCAAACGATTTTGGCAATTCTACTCTCACGATCACTTTAGAAAATCAGTGGCTATTCTATTATGCTCATTAGATTTAGAACAATGCTGTAGCATTTATTTCATGTTTTTTTACCGTTTTAAAAACAGACATATTGACGTAAAGGAGTGAAATTACTGTCTCCAACCTGCAAAAGATAATAACAAAGTATGGTAAAATTACGGTCGCCCGTATTTCACTGAAATACGGCTAAGAACCATATGGTTCAAATAAATAAAAGAAGTCTTACTCAAAAGGCTTTAAATACAGCCTTTTGAGTAAGACGTCTTTTATTTACTTCTTGTTCACCATCAAGATCTATGAGCTTTTGTTTCAGCATGATTGCGTGTGAACTGTGATTCTCAGTGGGAGAAGGAGAATCTCTGGGCTACGAAACATTGATTTTGGGTATAATAGCCAAACCACATGAGTGAGAAATAAGGAAGGACGTAAATCTTTGACATTGCACTTTGAGAATATGAGACCAAAGGAAAGTTTCTACTTTTAGGTTATATTTTAAGTTTTT
>NC_090768.1:39048263-39050763 GCF_036898095.1 Palaemon carinicauda | reverse complement strand
TAGCTAAGGTTAAATTGGATTTTGCCTTTAGAGCTTAAGAGATTTTGTAGAGGAAACAAACTTTTAGAAAGATGTTTTTCATAAATAAATTTTGAGTTTTACGTCTTTGAAGTAAGAAGGAAGATTTTAATACAGTAATAGATATTATGAATGAAATAGTAAAGTGAATTTCTGAATGAAATAGTAAAGCGAATTTCTGAATAAAGTAGTAAAAGCAAAGTGATGAATGAAATAGTAAAGCGAATTTCTGAATGAAATTGTAAAGTGAATTTCTGAATGAAACATTAAAGGAAATTCATGAATATAGTAAAGTGAATTTATGAATGAAATCGGTAAGTTAATTTCTGAATGAAATCGGTAAGTGAATTTCTGAATGAAATAGTAAAGTGAACCTCTCTCGAAGATATTTCCCTTTACTCTAGCTAAAACTCTTGCGGGAATTGAAGAACGCTATAAACATCCTTAAAAAAAATCCCGGATATCTTAGGGCTCAACTACATGAGGTTAAGGATTCTTTGAGGAGGTTGTTGACGTAATGATTAAGCCTGACCGTTGAGTCCTAGAAGGATTTTCGTATCCTTTCGTTCTGATAGTGAAAGCTTAGTTAGATTTGCATACCGTTAACTGGGTTCTTTTGTAAATACTTGAAGATTGTTATAGGAAATCTTGTCAAGGTCATTAGATATTTGGAGAAAGATGTCCATTGGAATTTTTTAAAATTTGGCGTCCCGTTGTTGATGCTCTCCTGATATTTTTTTTTTATATATATAATTTCCAATCCATATATTTTTTTTATGGATAATAGTCGAACCTTGCAAAACTTTTTTTTTATTGTATTAGAAATACTGCAATTACTATTATTGAGACTTACAGTAAGCGCTTGTTTACCTATAGTACTGACACTGTAGATATTTTTCTTTATTTCATATATTGCATATTTGCCAATCCATTTGTTTTCTACGGAGAATATTCGAATTTTATGATGAGAATTACTTTATTTTTATTATATTAGTAATATTAGAAGTACCTTTAAAGGATCTACAGTAATCGTTTGTTTACCAATTGTATTGTACTCACTTAGATAAGTATTTTCTTATTTCATATATTGCAAATGCTTTCCAGTTCATATGTTTTCTATGGAGAGTAGTGTTACTTTACGATGAAGAATTCTTCTTTTATCGTTGTATTAGTAATATTGAAAGTACTTTTATGGAAATTTATAGTATCCCATGTTTACCCAGCAATTCAATGACAAATAAGCATGAAACTTTTGGATGCCAGAGAGTGATATTTTTGTGAAGGACTTGTCAAAAATAACGGCTAAATATTTGGATAAATATGCACACACAATGGGAGGTATTCATAAAAATGAAGGATATCCTTGTATTATGAATATGGAAAGAAAGATTTGCTTATACTTCTACCTTTTGCTTCTGAGAATTGCCTTGTACTTCTACCTTTTACTTGCGAGGATATCCTCCAAGCAGAAGTAAATGGTTGACTCGTGTTTCGGGAGCGCTTAGTTACTTGTTGGATCTTGTAAGATTTAATATATGCTGTCAAGATAAAAAAAGAGTTTAGTATTTATAATACGTATTTAATGACCTGTTTTTACTTGTATTTAATTAAGGTTACGCATCAGAAAGAACACAGACGCCCCCGCACCTTCCCCAAAGCCTTGCTGGCGACATCTATCCCCCACCCCTTGTATTAGAAGTTCTTTGACCTCTTTTTAGCTCCCACACCCTTTGCATTAGAAGTTCTTTGAACTCTTTTTAGCTCCCACACCACTTGCATTAGAAGTTCTTTCACCTCTTTTTAGCTCCCCCACCCCTTGCATTAGAAGTTCTTTGACCTCTTTTTAGCTCCCACACCCCTTGCATTAGAAGTTCTTTCACCTCTTTTTAGCTCCCACACCCCTTGCATTAGAGGTTCTTTGAACTCTTTTTAGCTCCCACACCCCTTGCATTAGAAGTTCTTTGACCTCTTTTTAGCTCCCACACCCCTTGCATTAGAAGTTCTTTGACCTCTTTTTAGCTCCCACACCCCTTGCATTAGAGGTTCTTTGAACTCTTTTTAGCTCCCACACCCCTTGAATTAGAAGTTCTTTGACCTCTTTTTAGCTCCCACACCCCTTGCATTAGAAGTTCTTTGACCTCTCTTTAGCTCCCACACCCCTTGCATTAGAAGTTCTTTGACCTCTTTTTAGCTCCCACACCCCTTGCATTAGAAGTTCTTTGACCTCTTTTTAGCTCCCACACCCCTTGCATTAGAAGTTCCTTGACCTCTTTTTAGCTCCCACACCCCTTGCATTAGAAGTTCTTTGACATCTTTTTAGCTCCCACGCCCTTTAAATTAGAAGTTCTTTGACCTCTTTTTAGCTTCCCTTCACCTTACATTAGAAGTTCTTTGACCTCTTTTTAGCTCCCACACCCCTTGCATTAGAAGTTCTTTGACCTCTTTTTAGCTCCCCCACCCCTTGCATTAGAAGTTCTTGACC
>NC_090768.1:39038263-39043263 GCF_036898095.1 Palaemon carinicauda | reverse complement strand
AATTTTAATTTTATCAACGCTCGCATATATTACAGTCACCATATACCGCATCTCCGCGTTTCATGCGAGGTCTTAAAAGTCAAGCACCTTTCGTGTTCAATTCTATTTTTATCGGGTCAGGCAGTTCTCCTGTGTTTATGGGCATTCTGTCAGTTTTTATGTGGCTGGCTCATTTGCATGTTGAAAACGTCTGCTATTTCCGAAGGGGCAAGATGATGATTTGGCTCAAGTCTGGCGATTTTGAATTATTGGGTTTACGGCGTATGCATGTACTTGCTCTCTCTCTCTCTCTCTCTCTCTCTCTCTCTCTCTCTCTCTCTCTCTCTCTCTCTCTCTCTCTCTCTCTCTCTCTCTCTCTCTCTCTCAACTGTTTTAGTGATAAGTGTCAAAATTAGACTTAAGTTTTATTCTCAATTTTGAGATTCCATATTTTTTATTATAAATCATATCATATCTTCTGACGCATAAAGTAGATATGAGTTATTATGACTGTATCATATGATAAGTGTAAAAATTAGACATATTTTAAATATATTATGGAGGATAAAAACCTATCTTATTTCTGTTCTCACGAATATTAGAATTTGATAATTTCGTTAATGCATCAAAAACAGGATAATCCATCACGAAATCAAAATGTTGCTTTTGTGTGTGGTGGTTTTTTTTTTTTTTTATTATTATTAATCTGAAAGTGGAGGCCTTAACACTTAAATGACAGAGATCTTAAACTAACTGGGGAACGACAAAGTTATTAGTTTGGATAGTGGTCTCCAAATATGGGTTTGCATATTTCAGAAAGTGGGGTTGTAAGAACACTGCCACCCTACGTGTTATTTGCCGTAGAAAGCGACTAAAAGGACAGTTATTGCCTTGCAGGCATACTTTTCAGTAAATGGCTAGGTCAACTGCCAGTAACTGTGGAAACTGCTGCCTTGCAGTTAGACTATTTAGACAAAGATTAGACCTACCGTCAATAACTGTGGTTGACTACAAGGGCATGTTATCGTAAAATTCTTTCGCCAAATTATTAACCATGATTTGATGCTATTAGAAATCGAGGGTGCATCAGGCAACCAACCCCTTAATGTAGAGATAACGGTGGGAAAGAAGACATTTCAGAAAGTGACCAAATGGGTTCATATTATTATTATTATTATTATTATTATTATTATTATTATTATTATTATTATTATTATTACTTGGTAAGCTACAACCCTAGTTGGAAAAGCAGGATGCTATAAGGCCAGGGGCTCCAACAGGGAAAATAGCTGAGTGAGGAAAGGAAACAAGGAAAATAAAATATTTTAAGATGAGCAACAATATTAAAATAAATATCACTTTTTAAACTATAAAAACTTTAACAAAACAAGTGGAAGAGAAATAAGATATAAGATAGAACAGTGTGCCCGAGTGTACCCTCAAGCAAGAGAACTCTAACCCAAGACAGTGGAAGACCATATGCCTTAAGGTTGAAAAAAAAGTTAAAACTTTTTACAGTAAGTACCCAAGTACCCCCTACCCCCCTTTTGTTAAAGAGAGATTACCCTTTTTAACCCCAAACAGTATTGTCTCGTAGGATGCCATTCCTGTAAAGATGGAAATATCGACAATGATTAAGATTCTAGAAAGTCCTGCAAAGAAAATCCTACTGGGAACAATGGAGTCCAAATTGTACTTGGTCATTAAGCGGCTTACCCCTGGACTTTACGTCCAAGGTTAATGTCGCCAGAGTTTTTCCCAGAAGGGTAAAAATCCTCGGATGAAATATTGATTACGCTTGGAATCAGAAGCGACCCAGATCTATAGTTGTGCCCTGAAATATGTAATTAATGTACTTTATTATTTGACTGATATTTGGATGCAGTAACACTACAGTAAAAAGACATTTATTAAAGTTAATTTTATTGAAAAGATTAATTTGAGAAAATTGTGATAGAAAATAGATTTACATCTGGACATAATCCATTTTCTTGCCTTTGTTCTGATGATAGGTATGTAAATTAATTTTTTTTTTTTTAATGAAATATGAATTAGCGAAGTTGTCAAGGTTAATGTCGCCAGAGTTTTTCCCAGAAGGGTAAAAATCCTTGGATGAAATATTGATTACGCTAGGAGTCAGATGCGGTTCAGATCTATAGTTGTGCCCTGAAATATGTAGTTAATGTACTGTAATTTTTGAGTGACGTATATTTGGATGAAGTAGAACTACATTAAAATACCTTTATAAATATTATTTTTATTAAAGATATTATTTTGAGAAAATTATAATAGAAAATAGATTTACATCTAAAAGTAATCCATTTTCTTGTCTATTCTAATGATAGATATGTAATTTTTTTTTTTAGCGAAATACGAATTTACAAATTTTTGAACTGAAAGTGAATCCAGAGATATAGTTCTTCAGATGATGGTCTACTCTCTCTCTCTCTCTCTCTCTCTCCTCTCTCTCTCTCTCTCTCTCTCTCTCTCTCTCTCTCTCCTCTCTCTCTCTCTCTCTCTCTCTCTCTTTTTAACATCAGGAATTTACTTGTCAAGAATTCTTTTGTAACCCCTCGTTTTCCATGTTATATTTTTTTCTTTTGGGATTGATTGATTGATTGATTTTAGGTTTTCTGGCATCCTGCTAAGGTCATGACGCCTTTTTCCTTTGGGAGCATCTTGCAAATGCTAAAAGGATATTACGGAAACAACATTGAACTCTCTCAGAAAATTCTCAGATCTCGGCGATTACGAATCTTTAAAAGCCTTGAGAAAGAAAGGTAATGATTATGGCAAAGCTACCAGAAGACTTTACCCCAGATACGAATCTTTCAAGGGGGGGGGGGGGGTGAAAGTGGGTCGTTACGCCCGTTTAGGATCACTACCGGTATTTGATTACATTGTGCGTGTGTCCATTTCTTTTTCTAACATGTTAGAATATCCTCACTTTACATTGTTCTCGCACCCATGTTGCTCTTTTTTTTTTTTTTTTTTTTTTTTTTTTTTTTGTCTTAGTGTTAATCCCACCATTATTCTTTCCATAGCTCTTTGAGCCGTAACTAGCATATGTTCTAAGGCTTTAGTAAGGCTCTAAGTTGCTGATGCATATGTTGATACTGATAGGATCATCAGATTAGTTACTTTTCTTTTAGAGAAAGGGGCATTTTACTTTTCATAATCTCATTTTGAGTTGTAATTAGCTTATGTTCTAAGGCTTAGTAAGGCTAAAGTTTCTGATGCATAAGTTAATACTGGTAGGACCGTCAGATTAGATACTTTTCTTTTTAGAGAAAGTGGCATTTTACTGTTCATAATTTCATTTTGTTTACTAAAAAACTCTCCATCCCATGCTTATCCTTCTTTTCATTTCGGTCTCGTGTCCTTTGTCCTGGGGAAACACTTACTGTCTGTTCTAAGTACTTAAATTCATTAACAATCTCTAGAGGTTCTTCCATAACCCTTATAATATGGATTTTGTTTTATGTCAGGTACTTCTCAAACAGCCACTGGAAGTTAGATCTGATGATCGATTTGGATGATTATTTTACAATCCCATGTGATAAACGTCTCTCTTTAACAAAGGCTTTTAAACCCCTAGCCTCTATACTCATTGATGTACAGTCGTGCTGTATCTTTTTAGTCTGTAAATCTCTAATGAGTTTTATTGATAGTCGCTTCAAAGAGAAGGGTGGGACGTTGGAAATAATAATTTTTCTATTTTAGGGAAGTAATTTCACCGTAACCGAAGTCGGTAGACAATAAGAGTGGTAGAGTGTCCAATAGTTATTCACAGGTGCAGAAGTTAGGATAATTTTAAACCTCTACCTCGGTTGAATACTAATACTGGAAATTATTAATTGTAAAGCGAGTTTGAGATATTTTGCTTTATGTTGACAATTCATTATAAATGGAAGAGAAAAGGATATTTTTTTAGATTTCGTTTTTTGTTCCGTGTTATAAGCGTGTTTCTTTTAGTTTTGAGGTTTTGGGCTGAAATTTGTTGTATAATTGCCTTAATTGGTTTTGCTATAATATCTCCTACATTTTAATTGGTTTTTATTATACTAATTTTTTTTAGTTATTTTAAACCTTTTTTATTTCAGGTGAACTGGCAAACGTTTAGTTTTATAAGAATGTCCACCGCCTCCCTTTTTATACTCACTTGACCTACACTAAAGACGTTATAATTTAGGTACTGCGGTTTAAAATTATTTTTTATATATTTGTCAAATGCACATTAAAGCATAATTGGGAATTATCTTTTACCCTGCTCATCCCTGACTTCTAAGGTTGGACCCTTCAATGGAGTTTAGTTATTAATGACTTTTTTAATAGATTAATTCTTGGTCAATAGCCACTCGAGTTGGTTTATCTATCAGGGTAACCTTACACCTCAAGTAACGTTTGCTGTTAGAAACAGGTTTACTATACCTTAATTAAACTGAATCTAATATACCGTAGTATTAATGATTTTGTTTAAAATGTGACCGAAGTTAAGTTTGTGTTTTTATACCTTATGTATACCCAAAGTTTGTGTGTTCTAGGAGTTTATTTAGAAGTTATACATGTGTATCTCGATGTGATGATTTATTTCTTTTTATATAATTTTATAGAAAATCTATTGTTATGCTTAATTTCGAAAGGAAATTAACATTAAATTAATAAATTTCGTAAGACTATTAGGAGCAGAACTTTCCATACTGAAGAGAGAGAGAGGAGAGAGAGAGAGAGAGAGAGAGAGAGAGAGAGAGAGAGAGAGAGAGAGAGAGAGAGAGAGAGAGAGAGGTAGAAGGATTTTGGATGTCTCAAAGACTTTTTAGTCCATCCGCGTAGACTATTTGCTCTTTGGTAGAGCGATTTATTTTAAGCATTCAGAGAGTACTTGTGATCTTGTCTAACTTATTCTTGACCTCGTTTACCATGTTACTGTTTACTACATCCGCTGGAAGTCTATTCCAAGTATTTGCTATTTTGTGTGTGAAGAAATTGCCACGAAGGGGAGAGAGAGAGAGAGAGAGAGA
>NC_090768.1:39016258-39031258 GCF_036898095.1 Palaemon carinicauda | reverse complement strand
ATGATGAGCAACGCTGTACTAGCCAAGGGCACCCATACTAGGTTGGGTTGCTGTGAGCGATCAAGCTAAATTCTCCCACCGTCACCAATCTCCAGCGGCTAGCTTGATGAAAATCGGCTTTTACTTGAAATACTGCAAATGCACATATGTATTTGTATTCCTTTTTTAATTTCATTTAGGAACAAAAAGGTTTTTTACCAACATTGGTTTTTATGACTATCTTTCTTTTGTTATGATTGCCTATTCCTTCAGAGTTAAGTAGAAATAACAGTAATTATATATTTTTGGACATTATTTTTATTGGGCTATATTAAATAGATATTAGCAAATCGTGAAATAACAAATTGTTCCATAAATTTTAATTTCCTTCCCCTTTATTAAAAAAACTTTCGATTAGCACTTAAATTATTCAGCCATATGAAACCATAATTTTTTTTTTTAATCTTCCTATTTAAATTTTTCTATCGAAATTTAAATTTAATAAGTTGGAGGACACCGGTGAAAGATAATGAATTAATTAACGTGTCAGGTCTGGGATAAAAAAAATAATTTTTTCCTTTTGCGATTCAGGAGTAAAGAGGACGGTCCATTGAGCCAAAACTTTTTCACAGTAGTTAACAAATTAATTTTCATCCCTTATTGGTGTCAATTAATTTGTCTTATTTTAAAGTTTACAGTGACTAATTTGAACAATACTGTAGAATTCAGTAGTTCAGAAGTTTAATCTTGCAGCGAATGTTATGTTGAACAGCTGACATGAGTCTGTCTTCGTAGTTTATTAATATTATTATTATTATATGTATATATATATATATATATATATATAGTTTATTAATATTATTATTATTATTGTTGTTGTTGTTGTTTTTATTATTTGTATTATTATTAGTAGTAGTATTATTATTGTTGTTGTTGTTGTTGTTGTTGTTATTATTATGATGTCAAGCTTAGCTACAACCCTAGTTGGAAAAGCAGGATGCTATAAGGCCAAGTGCTCCATCAGGAAAAAATAGCCCAGTGTTATTCCCTCGAAGTTAGTTTTCTTAGAGAATTTGGTTCTTGTGATGTTCGTCTACAAATTGAATTCCATCGCCATATCACTGAGGTATTTGGTATTATGGAAACTAGTATGCGTGAATCTTTGAGTTGAAAAAATATTGAGGTTGCCAGAAAGATAGCTATTAGATAATACAAAATGAAATGATTAAAAATTTAATCTTGTGTTTTTTATATCACTTTATTTTTACTCTTGTCTTTACTTTCGAATTATTTTTGTTATTAGTAATTATATTATTATTATGATTATTATTATTATTATTATTATTATTATTGTTGTTGTTGTTGTTGTTGTTGTTGTTGTTGTTATTGCTTGTAACGTTTATAAAGAGAAAATCAAGCATAGTTTGAACATAGACAACACTGCCTTTAGCAGAAGAATTTTCTCAAGTTAGCTTATGTTTTTCAGATATATTATTATTATTATTATTATTGTTGTTGTTGTTGTTGTTGTTGTTGTTGTTGTTGTTGTTGTTATTATTGCTTGTAACGTTTATAAAGAGAAAATCAAGCATAGTTTGAACATAGACAACACTGCCTTTAGCAGAAGAATTTTCTCAAGTTAGCTTATGTTTTTCAGATATATTATTATTATTATTATTATTATTATTATTATTATTATTATTATTATTATTATTATTATTATTATTATTATTAAACCATTCAACTAAACCAATTATCATGAACCCTAAAACTCTCATGTCTATTCCCAAGAATTTATTTGTAAAGGAATAAATAAAATTGTATTGATCAAATTAAAAGAACTGAATAACTAGGTGCGATGTTAAGAAAAAAGCTTTCAAGTACCAAATGATCACTACAGTAGCAAAGAAAGCCATTTTTATAGGTGCCAAATGGTCACTACAGTGCCAAATAAAGCTCTGTAAATGTACATTCTAATGCTGACCTTAATATCATCTTGATAGATTCAAAGCTGTATCACGGAAATTATCCCAAGTTTTTTTTTTTTTCTCTCCAGCTGAAAGCCAGGAGATGAAAAACAAAATCTACTGGTCATAGTTTTTCCTGAACGTGTTGTTACAAATATATTTCATTGTTGTCATTCGATCGTCTGATTTCCTGTTGAAAATTAGAGATAAAGTTGATCAAAGTCAGGATTAATATGAATTGAAATTTGTATTAATGGCTAATGGGTCATCGAAATGTTTGTATTGATATCTTACCAGCTCAAAGTGTAATTGAGTTAATAGAATAATCAAGTTTATGATTAAAGATAACATTGAATTTCATAGTTATAGTGAAGCAAATTCAGGATTTATGATGAAAAATGAAGAGCTTTAAAAATCTTACCAGCTCAAAGTGTAATTGAGTTAATAGAATAATCTAGTCTATGATTAAAGATGATATTGACTTTCATAGTTATAGTGAAGCAAATTCGGGATTTATGATGAAAATTGAAGAGCTTTAAAATCTTACCAGCTCAAAGTGTAATTGAGTTAATAAAATAATCAAGTCTATGATTAAAGATGATATTTGATTTCATAGTTATAGTGAAGCAAATTCAGGATTTATGATGAAAAATGAAGAGCTTTGAAAAATGGAGAAATGAATTTTGTATGCATTTAATGATTTTGTGTACCCTTGGTCCTGCACTGTCTCGGTCACGCTATCCTATCTTATTTCTCTCTCTCTCTCTCTCTCTCTCTCTCTCTCTCTCTCTCTCTCTTTTTTTTTTATTTTTTTTGAAGTTTTTATAGTTTATATATGAAAGATCTAATTCAATGTTGGTACTGTTTTTTAAATAATATATATTTGATTGTTCATTACTTCTCTTGTAGCTTATTTATTTCCTTCTTTCCTTTCTTCATTGGCTATTTACCCCTGTTGGAGCCCTTGGGCTTATAGCTTCCTGCTTTTCCAACTAAGGTTGTAGCTTGGCTAATAATAATAATAATAATAATAATAATAATAATAATAATAATAATAATAATAATAAATGATGAAAGTCCTTTTCGAAGGGAAAAAATCCTAAATTGTGAACGAGGAATAAAGGCAAACTAATTAAACTAATTTCATCATCTATTAATACTATTACTGGCTGGGCCATTTAGGTAGTAATAGGCCAATTAGGCCTTGATAAGATAAATTGAAAATATTCAGACCATCGTCCTGATCGCTAGTGAAGATCTGCACTGTCGGCTAGAATTTCAAGAAAGACAGTGGTAAAGAAAGAAGAACAACTATACAAAAGTATTATATTTATAATTACATTAAAATTTTAAGCAGATTTTGAACAGCATGAAAAGATTTATATCTTGATTTATTTTTGTCAAATTTTATCTTTTTTAAATATAGAAATATGGGTTATAGGTAGTTTTTTTTTTCATTAGAATTGGTGAATTCTAAATTATTCCTTAGTTTGTTTAATTAAGATAGCTATTAAGATAGTTTTATATCCATAGAACATACTAAAAAACTTTTCTTCATGGAAGGATGACCGATTTTCACCTTAATTTTAGGATCATTTATCCCTTTTACCCACAAAAGTAATTATATACTTGTGAATAAATCTTTGTGATTCGTTCAAGTTGAAATCACACTAGGCTCGTTTTTTTTTTTTTGCCTGCAACAAGCTGTTGCTGCTCAAAATGGAAAACGCTAGATTTTGTTGCTCGAGATATTGGCTTCCCAACTGGATGAGAAGGAAGCAGCGAGCACAAACCACGAGCATGACTTCGGATGTAAACAAACAAGATGGCCGCTGTAGATAGGACGTGCTCTTGCTTGGCAATCTTGAGTCCAACAAGCCTCAAGAGATAATAAACATCTGCTTTGTTCATCCTGCGGTAGTTGTAGGATTCTTCAAGTAATACATATTACTGCAACAGTTAGAAAATTTCCGGACTCCATAATGATGTCAGCTGATCGATTTTGTTTACACTTTTTCATATTTGCTCCTCGAACCGCGAGATCGTAGTGTGACTCTAGAACATTTTCGCTCGCTATCATTGGCTGGAGGTTGGCGGAAACCTCGATCAAGATATGACTAGTGTTATTCCAGCATTACGTTCGGCCAAATATGCCATTGACCTCAGTGAGGCAGATGGCTTTGCATGATCTCCTAGCTTAGGTTAGTAACGTCACGTTAGTGCCTGAGGTGGAACAGCAACCCAGCTGAATATTCCAGGCAGAATCCATCTTGATTTGGTGTCTTAATCCTATACAATCTCTCTCTCTCTCTCTCTCTCTCTCTCTCTCTCTCTCTCTCTCTCTCTCTCTCTCTCTCTCAGTTACTATATACTTAAATGTCTGTCTAAATTCTATTTTGTGTTACGTATGAATTCTTTTGGAAATAACTTAATAACTTTATAGATGTAAACAATATTATTGTTACAATGTACCCAAATGTCTAACGCCAATTAGCGCAATAAATTGATTAAAAAATCTCTCTCTCTCTCTCTCTCTCTCTCTCTCTCTCTCTCTCTCTCTCTCTCTCTCTCTCTCTCTCTCTCTCTCTCTCTGTAAGTACATGCTGCCTAAATATGTTTTTCATTCAGGCTTTTTTTGAACTTTCTATTCATGATAACATCAGGTCTTTGGGTTATTCTAGTTCCTTATTCTTATTCCAGAATGAGTTGCTTGTTAATACCGTAGTTGTTCCTTAAAGGAAAAGATTTACTATTATATAAAATTCGTCTTTATTCTTAATTTTTTGCCTTAGTTACAAATCAGTTAAGGATTAATATCGTTTGAATTTGGTCATTAGTATTTTTGTTTTATTGTTTGTATTCTATCAATATAATCTTACGTTATTGCTTAGGAACAGAAACACACACACACACACACACACACAGATATATATATATATATATATATATATATATATATATATATGTATGTATGTATGTATGTATGTATGTATATTTGAGCCCGAAGGACTTTTAGTTTCACGTAGGAATTGTTTATTCTTCCAATTTTTTTTCCCATATTATTTGAACGAGTAGGTAAATATAATTTTGCACATAGAAATATATATATATATATATATATATATATATATATATATATGTATATGTATATATATATATATATATATATATATATATATATATATATATATATATATTTTACATGTGCATCTGAATATACAAATGCACATATACATGTAGCTATGCAATATATCTTTTTCGCATTTGAAGGGTGTGGCACCACAGACCATAGCTTACAGTTATCAGAAAGTCCTCGAGCTGTTTGTGACTCCAGAGTGTTGTTTTTCTTAATCCCAGCAGACGATGGACTGTAGAATAAGCTCAATATGATGAAGTAACTAAAGTAAGAAACATCGCTAACTTGGTTGATTACTGTACACTGATCAAAGTGAATGGTGTAGGTCCCTATTTATGTAATTTATTATTATTATTATTATTATTATTATTATTATTATTATTATTATTATTATTATTATTATTATTATTATTATTATTATTTGCTAAACTCCAACCCTGGTTGGAAAAGGATGCTTTAAACCCAAGGGGTCCATCAGAGAAAAAAGCCTAGTGTGGAATGGAAATAAGAAAACAAACTAATATGAAACAGATTTTAAAGAACAATAACAATATTAAAATAAATCTTTTACATATATCTATGAAATTTCAAAATAACAAGAGGAAGAGAAATAAGAGAGAATAATGTGTCCGAGTGTACCCTCAAGCAAGAGAACTCTACCCCAAGATATTGGAAGACCATAGTACAGAGGCTATGGCACTACCCAAGACTAGATACCAATGGTTTGATTTTGGATTGTCCTTCTCCTAGAAGAGCTGCTAACTATAGCTTTAGTCTCTTCTACCCTTACCAAGAGGAAAGTAGCCACTGAACAACTAGAGTGCAGTAGTTAACCCCTTATGTGAGGAAGAATTCTTTGGTAATCTCAGTGCTATCAATGTATGAGGACAGGGGAGGTTGTGGAAAGAATAAGCCAGACTATTCTGTGTATGTGTTGGCAGACGTAAAATAAGCCGTAACCAAAGAGGAATTCAATTGAGTGCTGTCTGGCCAGTCAAAGGACCCCAAAACTCTATCAGTAGAATCTCAATGGGTGGCTTGTTGCCTGGCCAACCTATTGCCTATTACCTTCATATATATATATATATATATATATATATATATATATATATATATATGTGTGTGTGTGTGTATATATATATATATGTGTGTGTGTATATATATATATATATATATATATATATATATATATATATATATACATATATATACATATATATATATATATATATATATATATATATATATATATGTATATATGAAGGTAATAGGTAGTAGGATATATTGCATGGTATATAGATTTCACCATAAGTTTTGTCACCATTATCAAGCTTGCTTGCCATCAGTGAAGGTATGCCAGCTAATTTTGTTTACAGAATTTGAATGGTGTTTATTCTTTCTATGCAATGTTTTTGCATTGCCAGTAGACATTTTGAATTTAATCTCTCCTAATCTTTCAAATTAGAACGTTTCTCTCCGATGGAACGTTGGTAACCCTCTTTTCAACAGGAAACAAAGAGGGATTTAGAATCTGGTAAACTAAGTAATAAACCAGAGTATGAATAAATGCTTTGTTGTAATCTCACAAGCATTTCTCTATAGCGCAAAGTATATGCTTTTAATCCCTATGCGAAATTATGCTGTCTGAGTTCAATTTCATGCAGCGAAAAGAAAGTTCTATCTAGATGTTAATCATTATCAATGCGACGCCAGGTTAAGTAAACAAATCACACAGTTTTTAGTTATGTAAACAAAAGTGTATTCTCTCTAGCATTCTGAAATCCGCTGCATGTCCTCCTGGCTGTTTGCATGTTAGGAACCGGCTCATATTTTCCTTTAGTGACCTGTAATCACCTTAATTGGGCAGGAAGAGATGGGCCTAGGGGGGGAGGGGGAGGGGGAGGGGGAGGGGCCATGTGGTTCCTCTGCATGGCACTAACAAAATTCTCTCCTCTCCCTTCCCTCTCACCAGGAAAGCTTTGCGTGAGATCTGCCATAAGCAACCATTGATTTTATAACCCCCCATCTCTATTCAACCCCCCCCCCCCTCTCCTTTCTCCCTCTGATTTTGGGGTTTTCTTGCTTAATTCTGCTAAAACTTTTAAATTTTAGAAATATTCGTTTCTGAGATCCAGTAATTTATTTAAAGGTAAAATGTCGATATTGTCAATAAACTTTTGAACGCATGTTTTCACCTGCCATTTATTTCATCAAAATTTGACTTAATTAGGGGTGGCTATTTCTACCCTTACTTCTTTCTTCTTGTATATTTTCCCTCATTAGTTTTCATGGCCGAAATCACTCCATATTATTAATTCGTTTTCCTAACAATTGTGTTTGACTTTTAAATCTGCTAATTTCAGATTTTAATATCATAGACATAATTTCGTACTAATCTCTATTCAAACGAGTGTTTCTGAAAGGTCATTTGCATTGAGATCACGTTATGGGTTTCCATCTTCTCTGCGATATATGTTCATGTTCATTATATATATATATATATATATATATATATATATATATATATATATATATATATAAATTCCTTCCTGTCGCGAAGAGGAGGGAGAGCAAGTAGCCATACACAGGTGTGAGGGGATACCCCGAGAGGTAAACTCTATAACCACATTATACCACAAATTGCTGAACCAGCGGCTTGTAGTTAGGAAAGGGGGAGAGGGTGGAAGAGTTGAATCTGTATGTATCTATCTAAATATTTATACGTCATTTTTGACGGCCTGATAATACTATAGTCAATTCTTTTTAGTGAGGCAGATTTGCACCGACTTGAAGGGATGCCCTTTTAGCTCGGAAAAGTTTCCTGCTCGCTGATTAGTTGGACGATATAATTCTAACCAACCAGATAGCAGGAGACTTTTCCGAGCTAAAAGGGCACCGCTGCGAGTCGGTGCAAATGCGCCTCATTAAAAAAATTGAGTATAGTTATTTTTTAATAATCAATAATGTAAGATTTTAACTTCCAGTTTCCTTCATTTCTCAAATGTATCTTCTGTACTTCTGTTCTCGTTACATTACTGAGTCTTTGACCTGTATGTGGTATCTTTCCCGATATGGATCTTCTCCTTTTTCCCCGATAGGGATTGTTCTCATCAGCTGCTCTGGTCCTCTTGTTATAAAGGGAAGCACCAGATGAAGAGTGGTGTTAAAATACATGTTTCTTATGCTCTGTACGGAAACACCGCAAATACACAAACACTCACACACACATATGTATATATATATATATATATATATATATATATATATATATATATGTGTGTGTGTGTGTGTGTGTGTGTGTGTGTTTATACATCTGTATATACACATGCACACACATATCCATTGTTTAGGTTTATCTATGCATAGAAACCCATGTATTTATGCATGAATATATGCTTTCTATGTACCGTTTGTTAAAATTTTTATTTGAAATAAAAAGTTGATTCTATCTTTATTTATTTAGAAGATTTAGAAACTTACGGTTTGTATAATATATGAAGAAATTATACAAAAATTAAAAAATGAATAAAATCGGTTTTCTCGATTCATACCTGTCCATCGGCTTCTCGTCCTCCCCATCCATTTGCATTATGGTTCTCTAAACAAAAGAAGAAAAAACAATCTCGTTTTTCTCTCCAGCGATCAAAAGGATCAAAGTGAAATCTGCCTTTTGAACACCAGCGGTATTACAACACCATTTGCGGTTTCCAATCTTCGTAGTGCTTTTAATAGAAGTGAAATCCGTTCTGCCTGTCGAACAACATCTCCTGCAAAGACAATGTCGTCTTGTTTGGTATGCTGAAGACAAAGCGCATTTTTAATCTCGATATATATAATTCACCGCCGTATGATAATTCTATTTAGGGCATTGTTAATGATGATATGTATGTCATAGAATTGAGGTCATTGTTACTGATGATATGTATGCCAGAGTTGAGGTCATTGTTAATGATGATATACTGTATATGCTATAGAATTGAGGTTATTGTTACTGATGATATGTATGACGTAAAATTGAGGTCATTGTTAATGATGATATGTATGCCATAGAATTAAGTCATTGTTAATGATGATATGTATGCCATAGAATTTAGGTCATTGTTAATGATATGTATGCCGTAGAATTGAGGTTATTGGTAATGATGATATGTATGCCATAGAGTTGAGGTCATTGTTAATGATGAGGTGTATGCCTTAGAATTGAGGTCATTGTTAATGATGAGATGTATGCCATAGAATTGAGGTCATTGTTAATGATGAGATGTATGTTATATAATTGAGGTCATTGTTAATGATGAGGTGTATGCCTTAGAATTGAGGTCATTGTTAATGATGAGGTGTATGCCTTAGAATTGAGGTTATTGTTAATGATGAGATGTATGCTATAGAATTGAGGTCATTGTTAATGATGAGATGTATGCCTTAGAATTGAGGTCATTGTTAATGATGAGATGTATGCCATAGCTGGCCAAGAGAAGATCCCAGAGTATGGACGTTGGAAAAATTGTTCTAATTTGAAGTGTGATCGACGGTAATCTACTAACTAGTAAATTTTAAATCAGTATTGGGATACAGATGCGCTTGTTGTTGCTGTAGTTTTTTAATCCATCTAATTCTCAGTTTCGGACTGTTGTTGTTGCAGTTTCCAAGTAGTAGGTTGGCCAGGGCACCAGCCACCCGTTGAGATACAACCGCTTACCTTACCTTACCTTATTCTATGTTTGGGTTCCCCCATGTCCCTCAGTGTGAGGCACCTCGTATATCTACCAGAGTTAATGGGTCATTTGTCTGGTCAGACAGTACTAAATTGGATCCTTCTCTCTGGTTACGGTTCACTTTCCCTTTGCCTACACATAAACCGAATATTGTGGCCTATTCTTAACACATTCTCTTGTGTTCCCATACACCTGACAACATTGAGATTACCAAACTATTCTTCTTCATCCAAGGGGTTAACTACTGCACTGTAATTGTTCAGTGGCGACTTTCCTCTTGGTAAGGGTAGAAGAGACTCTTTAGCTATAGTAAACACTGGTTACTAAGCAGCTCTTCTAGGAGAAGGACACTCCAAAATCAAACCAGTGTTCTTTAGTCTTTGGTAATGCCATAGCCTCTACCATGGTCTTCCACTGTCTTGTATTAGAGTTCTATTGACTGAGGATTCACTCGGGCACACTATTTTATATTATTTTCTTCCTCTTGTTTTGTTAAAGTTTTTTTTATAGTTTATATAGGAATATTTATTCTAATGTTACTGTTTTTAGAATATTTTATTTTCCTTGTTTCCTTTTCTCACTGGGCTATTTTCCATCTAGGGTTGTAGCTTAGCAAGTAATAATAATAATAATAATAATAATAATAATAATAATAATGATAATAATGATAATAATAATGATCATTGTTGTTGTGTTTGTTTTAGTTTATAATCCACCTCTTCAGTTTCGGAGTGTTTATTTGTTATTGTTGTCGTTTTTGTATATTTCTTATCCTTCTCAGTTTCGGACTGTCTTCATCTCTCCTTCTCCCTTTTCAGTATATCGAACATTACCCTTTTCCCATATACCGTCATCACGTCATATATTGAAAACCGTTACTAGTTTTCCATATATAAGGACCCTTCCAGTGTTCATCCGGCTCTTTAAAGTAAATATTCCTCGGGGTGTTATAGAGCCTGCCACTGCTCCTCGTCTACGAGAAATGTTAAATTTAGATAGTCCTAAATGTAAAAAATATGAGTGTGCGTATAGTTATAGGCGATCAAACTACTGATACTTAGAAAACTATATCCTGTTTTACCTAGATACTTGTAAACTTCTGCTTGGAAGAAATACTAGTAATTATAGTATATTATTATTATTATTATTATTATTATTATTATTATTATTATTATTATTATTATTATTATTATTATTATTGTTATTATTATTTTTATTGTTATTATTATTATTATTATTATTATTTTTATTGTTATTATTATTATTATTATTATTATTATTATTATTATTACTAGCTAAGCTATAATCCTAGTCGGAAAAGCAAGATGCTATAAGCCCAATGTCTGCAAAGGGGAACAATAGCCCAGTGAGGAAAGGTAATAAGGAAATAAATATACTTATCAAGGGTTGTGCTGGTTACTACACCCTGACTCTCCTCCTCTGCTTATCGACATTGGTTTATAAATGGCAATATTCTTTTGTTATTCGTCCAAGTTTCGTGAAAACTGAACAGAAATTTAAAGAAAATATTCTTACGCGACTACGAGAGAGAGAGAGAGAGAGAGAGAGAGAGAGAGAGAGAGAGAGAGAGAGAGAGAGAGAGAGTTACAAGGAGGTACAATGATTTTTTAGTCCATCCGCGTAGACTATTTGCTCTTTGGTAGAGCGATTTATTTGAAGCATTTAGAGAGTTCTTATGATCTTGTCTAACTTATTCTTGACCTCGTTTATCATGTTGCTGGTTATTACATCCGCTGGAAGTCTATTCCAAGTATTTGCTGTTCTGTGTGTAAAGAAATTGCCACAGAGAGAGAGAGAGAGAGAGAGAGAGAGAGAGAGAGAGAGAGAGAGAGAGAGAGAGAGAGAGAGATAAGTGTGCCTTTTCGTGACTTCAAAGAAAATTTCATTACAGGGAGTGGTGACGCTACGCCATTGAATGACAAGGTTACGTCCTTTTACATAATTCCACAGGAATGGAATTACAAACAGCGGCTACACTTCAGAATGCTTAAATCCTCTTGGGTTGACTTAATGTTCTATGCAATAGCAAGAAAGTTCAAGATAGCACTTTGCTTCGGTTTTTTTTTTTTTTTTTTTAAGCTAAGATTTGCCTGTAAATTACTAGTCTTGAACGATTGTGGTAATTGTTAAGATTCTTAGTTTTTTCGAAAGAAAAATTTAACTTAGAAAATCTTTTTGTATACAAATATACTGTATATGTACTCATTCTTTGATGTAGCGGAATGTCATCTCCACCGGAATACAACTTTCGTTATATCAGATACATGAAATAGAGAAATACAAGTCAAAGCAGCAAGTGAATATGTGTTAAATATTTTTTTTTTTAATATACACATTTAAAGGGTAACTAATTAGCTGATAATCAAAGCGTTAAACTGTGTAGGAAATAAATATGATTGCGTAATAGAAATTGCAATTATTAACTAAGCATTTTTACAATTAGATGAATTCGATGCCTTTTAACATGAGCAATGGATTTGATTCAAAAGTAAAGGATTATGTAAACGTGAATATTGTGAATTATTTATTCTTGATTTATATTTAAGATGAAGTAACTTGGGATAGAGTTTGATTCCAGAGTAAAGTATTATGCGAACATGAAAATTTAGAAATTTTATTTTTATTTTACGATGAAGAAACATTTGATAGAGTGAAGATTGTGCTTCAAGGGAAATATTAAAATGGTAAATTTATTGCTTGAAACCTATCGTAAAACGAAAGAATAGCTGAAAATTGCTCGAAATATTTACTATACTGAAATCAACGAATTATCTCGTTCCTCCAAGAATTGATAAAGTTGAAATGTTACTATTACTGATGATATCGTTAATGCTACCTTGTGGTAAGAATCCCAGCTCGAAACAAGTATAACAATATTTTAAATCAGAGAGAGAGAGAGAGAGAGAGAGAGAGAGAGAGAGAGAGAGAGAGGAGAGAGAGAGAGAGAGAGAGAGAGAGAGATAAAATTCCTCAACACGATAGATAGCTGAACTAAATTCGTCGTAATACAGAAAAAAGGTGCTGTTTGCATGTAATTAATTTTTTTTATTTTCCCCGGGGGTCTATAATAATCTTAATTATGGAAGAGGAAAAAAAGAAAGTTGTGAGAAAGAAGTAAATTAAGAGGTAAAGAAGCCATGTTGTCCCCAACAAAACTTTTCTTCCCCCTTCACCTACAAAAGTTGCGTGACTTTTGCTATAATGAGCCATTGATTTCAAAACCTCCCTTTTCCAACCACTACTCCCACTTCTTTCCCCTCTCCTTCCCCCCCCCTTTCTCCCCCTTTCCTACCCTCTTTCCTCTCCCTCTCCTCTTCCTTTCCCCCTTCTCCCCCCTTTCCTCTTTCTTTTCTCCCTCTCCCCTCCCTGTTCCCTCCCCTCTCCTTCCCCCTTTCCTCCCCATCTCCTTCCCCCTTTCTTTTCTCTCTTCCTCCTCTCCTTCCCCCCCCCCTCTTTCTCCCCCTTTCCTACCCTCTTTCCTCTCCCTCTCCTCTTCCTTTCCCCCTTCTCCCCCCTTTCCTCTTTCTTTTCTCCCTCTCCCCTCCCTGTTCCCTCCCCTCTCCTTCCCCCTTTCCTCCCCATCTCCTTCCCCCTTTCTTTTCTCTCTTCCTCCTCTCCTTCCCACTTTCTTCTCTCTCCTCCCCCTCTCCTTCCCACTTTCCTCCTCCCCTTCCCATTTCCTCCCCCTTCTCCCCGCCCCCTTTCTTCTCTCTTCTCTCTCTCCTCCCCTCTCCTTCCCCCTTTCCTCTTCTCTCCTTCCCTCTTCCTCCTCTCTCCTTCCCTCCCCTCCTGGCTTTCGTCGTTTCCTTCCTCATTGGAAGCCATATTTTCGTAGAGAACTTTCGAAATATGTTTGTCTCGTATTTTAGGAAACGAGGCCATCCAGCATGGCGGCCCGTCATTGTAATATCTCCATAAATAATAAGAATCCTTTTTAAGTTAAGATTTTCCATTATTTTCTTGTTCTAAGCTACTCTGGTTTATGTGGCTGAATAAAAAAAAAAATGATTGTTCGTTAGGGATATTAAGAAAGTTGTAAGCGACCCATCCTTATGGCTAATACCTTTGAAGTTTGGTCGTTTTGAATGGTACATGACTCTTGCTTGAGGGTGCACTCGGGTACACTATTCTATCTAGTTTTATTTCCTCTTTTTTCGTTAAAGTTTTTATAGTTTATATAGGAAATATTTATTTTAATGTTGTTACTGTTCTTAAAATACTTTATTTTTCCTTGTTCCTTTCTTCATTGGGCTATTTTCCCTGTTGGATCCCCTGAGATTATAGCATCTTAATTTTCCAACTAGGGTTGTAGCTTAACAAATAATAATAATAATAATAATAATAATAATAATAATAATAATAATAATAATAATAATAATAATAATAATAATGACTGAGAGATCATGCTCTGTATGCTATCGAGGTTCTTCTTCTTCTTCTTCTTCTTCTTCTTCTTCTTCTTCTTCTTCTTATTGTTTTTTTTTTTTGGTATCTTAAAGTAGAGTTACTGTTACAGATGTAAAGTAGCTGAGTCCAAGATTAACATTAATAGGCTTATTTTTTAGAAAGTCATTTGATAAAACATATTTGAATTAAACGGTTTAATCCTTTTTAAATAATTTTCGTGGGAAGTATTTTGAAACTCATTCGGAAAACTGGTTAATTTTTTTTCAACGGAAAATATGGGAGGGAAAGTAATATGTAGTAATAAAGATTAAGAGAAAAGAGTGATAATTCTGCTTATAATTTGTTATTTCGATGTTACTAACGAGCTCTTTAATCAGCATTAGCTTTTCGGTGTAGTTTCTGATTAGAATTAATCCTAGAAGAGTTTAGCGACTTGGAAATAGATTACCATATACAAAGAACATCAAAGAAGACGAAAAACCACGTGACTCTGTTACTCGGTCACAGCTCGCGCTTGGCTGATTGATGCCTAAAAAGTGGATGGTTGTGTTCTTGTATATATACAGTATATATATATATATATATATATATATATATATATATATATATATATATATATATATATATATATGGATACTGTATTATACAGTATATATAAATAATATAATTATATTATATATATATATATATATATATATATATATATATATATATATATATATATTTATTATATAATGTATATATACGTATATATATATATATATATATGCACACA
>NC_090768.1:39008758-39011258 GCF_036898095.1 Palaemon carinicauda | reverse complement strand
AATAATTCAACATCACTCATAAAGAAAATAAAACAACGCTCACAGCATCGTCATTACGTGACATCCGAATGAAAGTGAAACACGAAGGTTTTTACAATTCCCCCCAAAAATGATGTTTCGACTGAGCCGGGAAACACCGGGAAAGGGGAAATTGGGGTGTGTGGGTAGGGGAGAAGGGGAGGGGGTTACAGTAAATGGTTTTTAAAATCAATGGTTCATTATGGCAGGTGCCAAACCAACTTTGGCCGGTGAAGGTAACTGTGGAAAATTTCGTTAGTGGCCATGCAGAAGGGCCATATGGCCCTTCGATTCTTTTCCCATGGTCTCTCTCTCTCTCTCTCTCTCTCTCTCTCTCTCTCTCTGATGCAATATCAATTTAAAATTAAAAGTTTGAGAATTTAAAATTGAAAGTTCTAGAATGATGATGATAATGATAATTCTCTCTCTCTCTCTCTCTCTCTCTCTCTCTCTCTCTCTCTCTCTCCGCAATTAAGGGGATTATTGATCCCAAAGGAAAATATGAGTCGGTTCCCAACATGCAAACAGCCTCCATTAAATGAAAGATTCTTTCAATTCAGGACGAAGGAATTTTGTTTTATATTTTTGTTTTCGGTTTCATTCTCAAATTGAATGTTTCTTTTCGTTTTCGCCCGGTAGGGATTCGGTTCTCTCTCTCTCTCTCTCTCTCTCTCTCTCTCTCTCATACAATATCAATTTGAAATTAAACGTGTGATTATGATAATAATTCTCTCTCTCTCTCTCTCTCTCTCTCTCTCTCATCGACAATGTAATTGTGTCATCTTATTTGAAAGATTTAAGGCCTTTTTGCTGCTTGTGATATGGATGTCTCTTCGTTTTATCGTTTGCCTCTTAGGAGGTTTAGAGGTCAATCGTAAATGGCAGAGACAATGAACAGGATAATGTTCTAGAAACTGACCATATATATATATATATATATATATATATATCAGTGCACAAGACTCCTCTCTATCAAGCTAGAACCAGGGAGGGCTAGGCAATGGCTGCATGACTCGTTAGGTAGACTTATAGAATGGATGGTGGTGTTGTAGACAGGACGGGAAACTGTAAAACGTGAGTTGTCTCGAACCCCCGTCCATCAGATCGCTAGACGGGGGTGTTTCCAATATGCCACCACTTCAGTATTTATCGTTATTTTATCGATAGATTAAATGAAATCCGCTAAAAGAAAGTTTAGCCAATGTTGCTGTTTTAGATACTTGAATTTTATTCAAATGTTTTTATTTTCTCAATAAAATTACGGTCTTTCCATTGGTTCTCAGTTATGCCATCTATCTAAGCTTATTTGTAATTTTAAAGTTAGTTCTTGGGCCCTATATACTTTCATTTCAATCTTTTTATATTCCTGGTTCTTTTTTATACCTTAGCAACTCAGCATTCCCAAATCATCATATGGTGAACTCATCAAAAACATTATTAATGGATATCCTATTACTGTAGCTTCATTTAGTTCAAAGCAAGGTTCCATCCATTTACCCTCAATATTGATTTTTTATGTATTTTGTTAACTATTGTATTGGGTACAGGGAGGTTTGTTTGCACACTGGTACAATATTCTGCTTAATTAAAGGACGGGATGCAATGAATAGAATGGTAATCAATTATTATTTATTCTATTCTAAACATTTCTGCTGATCAATATGTTGGCTACCCACAGCTGGGTTTCTGATCGGGGTTTCCCCAGCAGAAGTGAGTTTTTTCTTATGTAGGATTATATACAGTATGTACACAAACACACGCACGCGCGCGTGTGTGTGTGTGTATATATATATATATATATATATATATATATAATATATATATATATATTTAAATATTAGTTTACTCATGGGAGAGTTGCAGAGAGGGAGTTATTATTATTATTATTATTATTATTATTATTATTATTATTATTATTATTAACTAAGATTCAACCCTAGTTGGTAAAGCAGGATGCTATGAACCCAAGGGCTGCAAAAGGGATAATAGCCCAGTGAGGAAAGGAAACAAGGAACAAAATAACCTGCGAGAGAAGTGATGAACAATTAAAGTAAAAAGTTTTAAGAACACTAACAAAATTACAATAATCTTTCATATATAAACTATAAAACTAAAAAAAAAAAAAAAAAACAAGAGGAAGAGAAATAAGACGGAATAGTGTGCCTTATTGTTATTGTTATTACTTGTTAAGCTATAACCTTAGTTGGAAAAGCAGGATGCTATAAGCCCAGCGGCCCCAACAGAGAAAATAACCTAGTGAAGAAGGAAACAAGAAAAAATAAAATATTTTAAGAACGGCAACAATATCAAAATGAATATTTCCTATGTAAACTATAAAAACTATGCCTCAAGCAAGAGAACTCTACTCCAAGATTGTGGAAATCCATGGTACGGAGGCTATGGTGCTACCGAAGACTAGAACAATGGTTTGAGTTTGGAGTGTCCTCCTATAGTCAATTCTTTTTAGTGTGGCAGATTTGCA
>NC_090768.1:38996258-39001258 GCF_036898095.1 Palaemon carinicauda | reverse complement strand
TATATATATATATATATACTCACATATATTTTTATATATACCCACATATATATATATATATATATATGTGTATATATTATATATATATATATATGTATATATATAGGTGTGTGTGTATTATATTCATATATCTATGCATATACGTACATAAAAATCATATTTATGTTATATTTGATATATATATATATATATGTATATATATATATATATATATATGTAGATATATATATATATGTAGATATATATATATATATATATATATACACACACACACATGTACACTGTATGTGTGTAGCAGTCGCCGTCTCGCTTGAAATAAATATATTATTAGATCAAGGTAGTTTGGCATGAACTATATTATACTTTGATTTGGATAAATGTATAAGTAATCAATCGGTTCAACTTAATCTGCATACAGTGGCTTCAAGCAACGCTGATTCTTATATTTATTAGATACGGTTCATGTGTTAACGTATTTTTTATTCCGAATTAAGGAAAATAACTGTACCATGGTCTTCCACTGTCTTGGCTTAGAGTTCTCTTGCTTGAGGGTACAATCGGGCACACTATTCTATCTAATTTCTCTTCCTCTTGTTTTGTTGAAGTATTTATAGTTTATTAAGGAAATGTTTATTTTGATATTGTTACTGCTCTTGAAACATTTTATTTTCCTTTGTTTCCTTTCCTCACTGGGCTATTTTCCCTGTTGGGGTCCCCTGGGCTTTATAGCATCCTGCTTTTCCAACTAGGGTTATAGCTTAGCAATTAATTATAATACTAATAAAAAGAAAGAACCATAAAACACAAGAGCCATCTTGAAATGCTCTTTGATCGTCGAGATTTCACCATTGAAGTATTCCATTTATTCTTCAACTTGGATAAACAAACTGGGTTTTAGAAGAGTCGAGAGGAGGGAAATGGCACGACAAGAAGGGAGGCAAATAAAAACTGGGGCCAGATGGATTAGAACAGTACGAATAGGGTGGTGGAAATGGTGCAGGAAATAAATAAAAGGTGGGAGATTGGAAATAGTAGTTTGTGATGAAATTTGCCATAATTGTCTTTGATTAGCTTTATGGAGTACACGGAGTTTGGAAATAGTAGTTTGTGATGAAATTAACCATAATTGTCCGAGATGAGATTATTGGAGTATACAATTGCACACAGATAATGAAATTTAACTGTGTATTTATTTAGAAAAAAATGTGGAGAAAGGATTTAGTTTGTAGTGAAAATTTTGGCATAATTGTCCTAGATGAGATTAATGGAGTATACACTCACACATAGTTAAGGAAATTTGAAATGTATATTCATTTAGAAAAAAAATGGCGAAGTGGAATTAGTTTTTAGCGGAAATTTGCCATAATTGTCCTAAATGAGATTAATTGAGTATACAACTACAGATAAGGAAATTGGAAATGTATATTTATTTAGAATAAATTAGATGAAGAGATGTAATGGTAGTGTATAATGGAAATTTACAATAATTGGCTTTGATGAAATTAGTGGAGTATACACTCACACACAGGTAAGGAAATTTAACTGTGTATTTATTAGGAAAAAATTGTGGAAAAGTGGAATAAGTTTGCAGTGAAAATTCGCCATAATTGTCCTAGATGAGGTTAATGGAGTATACAGTACACTCACAGATAAGGAAATTTGAAATGTGTATTTATTTACAAAAAAAAAAAAAAATGTGGAAGAGTGAATTAGTTTTTAATTAAATTTGCCATAATTGTCCTAGATGAGGTTAATGGAGTATACAGTCACACACAGATAAGGAAATTTGAAATGTGTATTTATTTACAAAAAAAAAAATGTGGAAGAGTGGAATTAGTTTGTATTGGAAATTTGCCATAATTGTCCTAGATAAGATTAGTGGAGTGTACAGTACTCTGACTGATAAGGAAATTTGAAATGTATATTTATTAAAAAAAAAATGTGGAAGAGAGGAATTAGTTTGTAATGGAAATTTGACACAATTGTCCTAGATAAGATTATTGGAGTATACACTCACACAGAGACAAGGAAATTTGACATGTATATTTATTTTTTAAAAAATGTGGAAGAGAGGAATTAGTTTGTATTGGAAATTTGCCATAATTGTCCTAGATAAGATTAGTGGAGTATACACTCACACAGAGACAAGGAAATTTGAAATGTATATTTATTTTTTTAAAAAATGTGGAAGAGAGGAATTAGTTTGTATTGGAAATTTGCCATAATTGTCCTAGATAAGATTAGTGGAGTATACACTCACACAGAGACAAGGAAATTTGAAATGTATATTTATTTTTTTAAAAAATGTGGAAGAGAGGAATTAGTTTGTATTGGAAATTTGCCATAATTGTCCTAGATAAGATTAGTGGAGTATACAGTACACTCACAGATAAGGAAATTTGAGATGTATATTTATTTTTTTTAAATGTGGAAGAGAGGAATTAATTTGTAATGGAAATTTGCCATAATTGTCCTAGATAAGATTAGTGGAGTATACACTCACACAGAGACAAGGAAAATTTGACATGTATATTTATTCAAATTTAATCTGCGACTCAAGAGCTGCCCAGCAATTGGGATATGACGTTCTAATACATTTATGTGCATGAAAGTTATGACACTTCAGTTTCCTGATTTTTTCATTTTACTTAATTGGTCGGTAATTAATTAAAAATGGGTATCAAGATAAGATGGTCAAGGTGAATAGGTGGAGGAAAACTTAAACAAATGAAAAATTTAAACCACTGCAAAAAACGAGAAACAATGATGGACATTTGTCTTGTATCCTCGGATGGGTATTGTCATACCTTGAATAGTATTAAAGATTATAATCTTGTGCAGAATTATATATATATATATATATATATATATATATTACACTATAAAAACAACAAATGCAGCTGTTTCTAGACCAATGCAGGACAAAGGCCTTAGACATGTCCTTTTTCATTTGTGGTGTTTGGCCATTTTCATCCCCACTCTGGCCACTGCGGATTATTGATGGTGGGAGACTAGTCTGAGCGCTCACAGCAAACCAACCTAGCATGGGTGACCATGAATAGTACATCTTTGCTGATCATGGCCGATACACACCTTTTCGTGGTGAAAGGGTGTGTATCCCCACTCAGAAAGTGTATGCGTCTGTATGTGTTTCTCGTATACTCAAGTTGAACACTGCAGCAAAATAACATGTATTATTCCAGCCTTACGGGAGATATTCTCTCTGTGTAATGTCTCAGCCACCAGTTTTAATACTCTAGCAGTCGCCTTTGTTCTTGTTCCCAGCCTTGCATGCACTTCCTTCATTCTTGTGCTAATCAGTCCTTCACTTTTGTCTCCTCCAGGCAGGACGGCAAAAAAAAAAAAAAAAAAAAAACAAGAGTAATGACTTTTATCTTGCATATCACGCGCCTCTGTGGGAACCGTTTCATTTGCGTCTTTTACTCTTATAACCATTTCCTTATTTCTTTTGGTGGTATTTTATGCTCCTCTCTCTCTCTCTCTCTCTCTCTCTCTCTCTCTCTCTCTGCGTCGCAATTTTGTTTAGCTCCTTCCTCGTCCTTGTTTTTACCAAGTTATTTTATTTTATTCCTTGAAGTATATTGTATTTTGTATATTTTTCTTTGGGTTTGCATCTGTCGTTCTTAATTTTGGTTACACAATCTCTCCCTAAGGCTCTTTGTAACTGTCTATCATTTTTGTGCGCTCGCATAAAACATTTATTACAGATCGTAGAATGATAGAATATATATCTTATTCTTCCATTTTATTGCTTTTATCATATGCCACTGATAACCCGCCTATTAAGTGAGATTTCCTTATCAAATCTTATAATTCTTTTAGTTTAAAGGTCGCTCATGAATGGCAGAGGCAAGGGTCAGTGACAGTTCCCTAGATACTGACCTTATTCGCAAGATTAGCACCCAAGGCCCCTCTCCATCAAGTTAAGACCAGGGAGAGCCAGGCAATGGCTGCTGATGACTCGGCAGGTTGACCTATAGGCTCCCCCATACCCCTTCCTTAGGTGACAGGGATGATAAGGTTGCAGACACTAAAAGAAACTATCAAGCTTGAGCGGGTCTCGAACTCTAGTCTAGCTCATTGTTATGAAAGTACGTTACCAATAGGCTAACACAACGATGTTATTTCTTGATTAGATAAGATATAATAATCGACTGATACGAACAAATTATTATTATTATTATTATTATTATTATTATTATTATTATTACTAGCCAAGCTACAACCTTAGTTGGAAAAGCAAGATGCTATAAGCTCAAGCGCTCCAACAGGGAAAAATAGCCAGTGAGGAAAGGAAATAAGAAATAAATAAATGTTGAAAACAAATTAACAATAAATCATTCTACAAACAGTAACATATCCTACAGATTAGCCGGATTACAGTTGAAGTTTATTGATAAAGTCGCATACCGCCCACTTCTCAATTTTATTAAATTTCGTATATATCAAATCATTTTTTGCCGAGTCAAAGCACAGGTTTTTTTTTACTGGTGTTATTGATTTGCAGATCATTTTACGCACATATATTATGATGTATGGAAACATAATGTATGAATTAAGACTTACAGATACATTTTTTATATGTTTCAAATATTTTTATTTGCACATTTATGGGAATAATTACATATGACCAAAATTTTAAAAAGTGACGAATGAACCATTAACAAAAGCTTATCAGAGATAGAGAATTAAATTCTTTTAACAAAGAACGAATAGAGTCAGGTGCGCTTGGAATGCAGGTCAGCAGGAATCATCGAGAATTGAAAACGTTAGATCACATTACGAATGACTCAGTTCATGAGAGAGAGAGAGAGAGAGAGAGAGAGAGAGAGAGAGGGAGAGTGCATTAAACGAAAATGAAAAGCTGTGTGAGAGATCAATATTGTTTACCTTAGAGAGAGAGAGAGAGAGAGAGAGAGAGAGAGAGAGAGTGCATTGGACGAAAATTAAAAGCTATGTGAGAGAGATCAATATTGTTT
>NC_090768.1:38957614-38990758 GCF_036898095.1 Palaemon carinicauda | reverse complement strand
AGATGGGGATGGTTTGGGCATACTCTTCGCACTCCCCAAGAGAGATTAGTTCACCAAACGTTGAGTTGGGCTCCACAAGGCACTAGAAGAGTTGGAAGACCCAGGGTTACATGGCTGAGGTCGGTGAAGCGTGAAGTAGGTGATGAGTGGAGAAGTATTGAATTAAAAGCTCAAGATAGAGACGACTGGCGAAATCTAATCGAGGCTCTTTGCTTCAATAGGCGTAGGAGGAGATGATGATGAATCTATAACCTTAGTTGGAAAAGCAAGGTGCTATAAACCCAAGGGCCCCAACACGGAAAGTGGACCAGCGAAGAAAGGAAATACGGAAACATAGAATAGTGTGGCCGAATGTACCCTCACACAAGAGTACTCTAACCCAAGACAGTGGAAGACCATGGAACAGAGGCTCTGGCACTACCCAAGACTAGAGAACAGTGGTTTGATTTTGGAATGTCCTCCTAGAAGAGCTGCTTACTATAACTGAAGAGTCTCTTCTACCCTTACTAAGTGGGAAGTGGCCACTGAAGTAGTGGAGTAGTTTACCCCTTGAGTGAAGAATGTTTTGGTTATCTTGGTGTTGTCAGGTGTATGAGGAAACAAGAAAATGTGTAAAGTATAGAAGTGTCTTAGATTTTATCTGTTGAGTTGGGACTTCGTGGCTACATTTTGATAGCAAGAAGATAATTTAGATAAGGAGTAATTACCTCACTGGTGATTTTGACTAATTGCCTTTGAATGGTATATCAGAAGGGAAGGAATATCTGGTGATAGATAATGCGTCGATGAGTCTTTAGTTACTGGAGTGACGGAAGAACTTAAAAGTCTTAGAAAATGGCCACTTTTCCTTAAAATATGGTTCTGAAATGGTTGTATAAAGAAGATTGCAGAATAATTATATTTGTCGTTAGGTGGTATTTATTATAAATAATTGGACTTGTTAGTTATTTTATAGTTTCCAGTGAAAAAATTTAAAACGGTCCTACTGTTTCATGTTTATAATTTGGAAACTTTCTTGAGATCTGGCTATTTTTTGGTTGTTTAAAAACATCTAGTAATTAGGTTAGGTTAAGTTACCTTAGGTTTAGTTAGGTTAAGTTAGGGTTAGGTTAATCAGCACTGTCTTTTAGCCTCTCATGATTCTTTCTATATGGAAGATGTATGTAATTCTCCTGAAAGGGAAGTGACGACATTCCTGACCTCTATTGTAATACTTTTGCTGTCCCTCTTTTCGTACAGACTGATTTTTAATTCAATTTGTATGTATTTTTTAAAAATTCTTTACTTATTTTAAGTAATTTTTTAATTTGAAAATTGTATTGTTTCTTTTAACTTTACTTTAGGTAGCACCGATGATGACATTTGAAATGTCGGAAACGTTTGCAATAAATATGTATGTGACGACATCAGTGTTTCTGATTCTCCCTTGAGGAGATTTTAGCCAATCACAGATGAGGAATAAGATAGAGACGACCCTTTGGTGGAAAGGGACCTTTTACTTTTGTCACTGTGCCACTTTGTGGTTTGAAAATAACTAGGCAAACAACCCTCTAACTCAGTCACCTTCCTACTTCTTACTGCCAGTCTTTATGGAGTAGTAAGTAATGCCACGTATAAGTAAGATCCCAAAGGAACGGTCCAAAGGAAGTGGTAGAGTATGTGGGGACCTGGAGTCGCTCAAGTGAAGTTACGAGGTCTGAAGGAATGTCCCAGGGGGACTTTTGGGGGAAATGAAGGAAGGAGGAAGGGAAGCCAAGACCTTCTTGGAAAGGGATGTTGTCCTCGTTAGTGTGATGTGTTTGTGTTTTGAGAGAGAGAGAGAGAGAGAGAGAGAGAGAGAGAGAGAGAGAGAGAGAGAGAGAGAGAGAGAGAGAGAGAGATGGTAATCAAGATAATCATGAAATGGGAATAAATTGATGTTAGATAATTATTATATTGAAAATGATGGATTGATTTTGAGTTTTCTGGCATCCTGACATTGAAGAATGAAAGATGGTTAGAATTTAAGGAATGGACAAAACAGACCTTCTTAGAGTACGATTTTAAGCCGTTTTAGCTCGGAAGTGACCGGTTTGTGAAAGGGAATAAACATTCGAATTATTGTAATAATGTAGATATGAAACTGAAAAAAAAAATAATTGAATAGCGGCAGATTGCAATTAAAAGAACATCACGACATTAGAGAATTTTGGGTAAAAATGTTGAATGCAAAGACCACTGGCTTAGGATCTTGATGGTAAAAATAATTACATAAGAAAATTTTGGATAAAATTTTGATGGTAAAAATATAAGAAAATGTAAATTAACTATAAACACATTCAAAGATTGCACCTCCCTTGTCCTGACGAGCACCTGGTGCTGTTTGAACATGGCATTTAAAATTCCTGGCAAATTGCACGTTCGTGGCTTTTCAAACACCGCGAATGTTGGCTAACGAATATAATGAAATGTTTTGCGCGAAAGCACCGTTGGCATATTTTATCACTTGGGTGGGCTTTTTCAGTTATTCATCTTACCAGTATAGTTCCCCTGCTTGCTTAAGGCTACATTCGGGCACACTATTCTATCTTATTTCTCTTCCTCTTGTTTTTGTTAAAGTTTTTATAGTTTATATAGGAAATATTTATTTTAATGTTGTTACTCTTCTTAAAATATTTTATTCCTCCTTGTTTCCTTTCCTCACTGGGCTATTTTCCCTGTGGGGCTTCTGGGCTTATATCATCTTGCTGTTCCAACTAGGGTTGTAGCTTAGTAAGTGATGATAATAATAATTATAATAATAATAATAATAATAATAATAATAATAATAATAATAATAATAATAATAATAATAATAATAATAATAATGATAATAATGATAATAACAACAATGATGCAGAATTAACATGGATGATATTTAACATTGTCCTTTATATTAATTATTTCTGATTATAATGTTATGTAAATAGGAAGTATATATGACTATGTTCAATTTATCTCTGTGAGGAAATATAGCTTGACTTCATCTGCCAAGATTCCGTATGTCTGTAATGCTGAACATAATTTGCCACCGATGGGATAATTGGCAAAGATTTTGCACATGGGGATGTACTGCACAGTATGGGTGGGGAAATGAAGTTTTTGCCTGTAAGGTGAAACCCACGATACAAGTAGAGACAGTCTTTCATTGCTTTCCTTGCTTTTTTTATTCCTCTCTTTTAAAGTTAAATATGGAAATGGTTAAGCAAACCACAGCAAGGGAATGTTTTAAATGTAATTACTTGCAATTGAGTGCATTCTGGGCTAGTGATTGAGGTATCTAACACAATTTAATACCTGATATGAAAGATAAGGAATTAGCAAAAAATTAGTTGCAAGTCAATTTCATGCAAGGAGTGTCTATCTCCGCCATAACAATTGTATAACGTCATAACATGAGGGCCTCGACGAGATGATCCTTATCATACGAGGATGATATTCAAAATATATTCAAAATCTTTTCGTTGTACAAAATTCACTCGATTATATGGTTCGAAAGGTCTATATTGACTCCGGTTCCACTCTGGTTCCACCCTTGCACATACGCAATATTGCTTTTTCCCACTTAATACTATTGTGGTAGGGACTTGATTAAGTCTCATTATTTTTTTTATTTAATTGTTTTTCTTTTGGATTCATTTTATCAACGTCTGAAAATGTCTGCTAGTTTGGTAGGTCATCTGCAAGGTGTCTGTTAGAAACAACGTAATCTGCAGAAAATGGTATGAGGTTCGAAGCATATAAATACGAACAGACATTTGCTTTCTGGGTTTGTCCTTAAAGGAGAACTTCTTGTTACCTTTTACTTTGAGTTTTCTTGGTATTAGAAGAGAATGGCGATGTGTTAAAAAAGAATTAATGTTGGTAGATATGTTTCAATGTGAGGTTTTCTATTTTATACCGTTGTTCATGCTGATGCCAGTACCTAACTCCGGTTCAGTATACATTACTCCCAAATTGTGTTGTTCCATAACATGCGCCAGTAAGTCCTCTAGTCCTCTTAATACTCCTTTTCATGGTTGTGTATATTCGTATACTTATTCATTGCAGAATTGATATTGGGGCAAGTCTTCGGAGATAAATTCACGAGATTATAGATGGTAGTAGATAAGAGATCTTGTAATAAGGGCATGATTTCTAACTGCCTTTGGTCGGGGAGTAGCACAAGCTGCTGCTGCTACTTGAAAAAAAAATGTATAATATTAGGCTAGTGTTCGGAGAAAAATTCACGTGATTATAGATGGTAGTAGATATGAGATCTTGTAATAAGGGCATGATTTCTTACTGCCTTTGTTCGGGAGAAGCGCATGCTATTAAATACTAAAAATAAATAATGTATATACATCTATGTGTCCACTCTTAATAGATACACAACTAGTACCTATTCAAGTAATTTAAATTATAAAAATTCCAATAAATTTCCTATACGAAAAATAAGCAATTATTTCGTTCGTATCTAATCTTTGGAACTAATGTCATCCCTTGTTCCTAAAAATATCTCTTTCAAACTAGGTCTTGATTCCCAGATGTTCAATAGACAATTTGATAATTCTTTATAAATCATATCTAGCTATCTATCTATCTATCCCCACACACATATATATATATATATATATATATATATATATATATATATATATATATATATATATATATATATATATATATATATATATATATATATATATATACACACCATCATCATCATCACCTATTACTAGTCCACTGCAGAACAAAGGCCTCAGACATGTCCTTCCACTTGCGTTTGTTTATGGTCTTTCTGTGCCAGTCCATGTCCGGAAACTTTCTTAGTTCGTCAATCCATTTTCTTCCTTCCCGTGCTCTGTTTACAATCTCTAGGGACCCATTCTATTATCTGGCATTCTCATTATATGTCCTGCCCATATCCATTTCTTTTTCATAAATGTTGTTAGAATATCCTCTACTTTAACTTGCTCTTGACAAAATTGTTACACGTCTTAAAAACACTTCTATTTATACGATGTTCGATGTTGAGAATTATAATTTAACCATACTCAATTTTTTTTAATAAGGCTCATTTGCACTGACTCGCAGCGGTGCCCTTTTAGCTCGGAAAAGTTTCCTGCTATCTGATTGGTTAGAATTATCTTGCTCAACCAATCAGCGATCAGGAAACTTTTCCGAGCTAAAAGGGCACCCCTGCGAGTCGGTGTAAAAATTTGCCTCACTGAAAAGAATTGATTATAGCTATTGTCGCTAGCAGTATTTTATTGGGAAAGTTTTTGTACTGTTTTATAAGCACCACAAGGACAATCTGCCGTCGGCACTCGCTCGGAATTCTAAATTTACAGATCTGAAGCTTTTCTCTGGAGCGAATAAATTTATATTTTTGTGACGGGATGCTTCAATTCGCTTTCTTAACAATTGTGTCGCCGAGAAATTTTTTTTCTTTTTAGTTTTAAACTTTGTCCCTGTATTTTAGTCAGATTTCATCAATTTCGAAATTAACTCCTTATATCAGACATATTTAATCAATTTAGAAATTAACTCCTGATGTTAGCCAGATTTCGTTAATTTAGAAATTACCCACGTATGTTACCCCGATTTCATCAATTTAGCAACTAACTCCTGATGTTAACCAGATTTCATCAATTTAGTAACTAACTCCTGATGTTAACCAGATTTCATCAATTTAGTAACTAACTCCTGATGTTAACCAGATTTCATCAATTTAGAAATGAACTACGGATGTTATCCTGATTTCAACAGTGTATAGATTAAAACCTGGTGTCTGACAAATTTCATCAATTTGGAATTGGAACTCCTGATGGCAGCCAGATTTCATCAATTTGGAATTGGAACTCCTGATGGCAGCCAGATTTCATCAATTTGGAATTGGAACTCCTGATGGCAGCCAGATTTCATCAATTTCAGTACCCAAACTAGCTTTCAGCCAGTCTTCATTTTGAAATAACCCTGAAAGCGGTAACTTTATGTCAATATGAATACAGTGTTTTCTCCTGAAGTCTATCCAGTCTCATCAATTTTAACAATCCCTGAATCAGTCAGACTTCATCAATTTCAGTCATTCGAAATCTGCCACATTTAATCAACGTGAATACTGTCTCTTGAAGTGAGTTAGATTTCGCTTAGGGTAAGAACCGAGTATCTCTATGTTTTAGATCCTAAAAAGACCTTTAATAGGATAATTAAAATCCTTACCGTGGCCGAACTAATGGAGGGAATGTGGCCGTTCCATTTACCAGAATTCATTGGCCCTTGTGTTTTTGCCGACCTGCTTTGTCCTCCTTTCCGAAATGGAAGTGCGCGAGGTTTTGGGTCTTTAAAGCATTTATGTAATTACAGGACGTACCATGATTGCCCTAATCTCAGTCTCTTGTGTAATAGAGGAAAATAATTATAGCTGATATTTTATTCTCTCTCTCTCTCTCTCTCTCTCTCTCTCTCTCTCTCTCTCTCTCTCTCTCTCTCTCTCTCTCTCTCTCTGTATGTATGTATGTACATGTATTTGTATTTGTGTCTTCAACTAGGCCATAACACTTGCATGTCCTTAATTTCTCTCTCTCTCTCTCTCTCTCTCTCTCTCTCTCTCTCTCTCTCTCTCTCTCTCTCTCTCTCTCTCTCTCTCTCTCTCTCTCTCAGTTTTTGCATGTTAAAGCAATTTCGAGTTTGAAAATTTTCCACGTGGCGGCTATTTTTAACATTTATGTCTGCTTCAAAATGCTGCTGTTTAACCAGATGAGGAAATTTTATCTTTATTTTGTTCAGCATATTGTGTGGGAGAAAATTTCCAGCTTCTTTTGGAATTTCTTTCGCCTAAAAGAAAATTGTAATTAAGTTTAGATAAAGAAGTGCTAAGTTATCTTTATTGATCGTAGAACAATTCAAGGAGATCCGCTTATAATATTGTATGAATTTCTTATCCTTTTTTCTTTCATTTAGCTTTTCTCACTTAATTTTTTTTACTATGTTAATGGAAATTCTAAAGGTTTTAGTCCAGCGGATGCAGCAGTTGCTGTTAAAATCTGCTGTGAAAAATTTGTTAATTATTAACTGATTTTGAAATCTATGTTCATTCATTTCCGTTCCACGAAATGAATTTTAGATGCAATAAAAGGAACCCCTGATTTTAAAACTTAACTAATTGAAACTTTTATTTAGATATGTTTGCCTTGCTCGAAGTTTCTTCAAGGAAAGGTAATGATAACGCACTGAGCTAATGTCATCATCATCATCCTCGTCAACAGCGACTAGCTTATTACAGGACAAAGGCCTCAGACATGTCCTTCCATTCGAGTCTGTTTATGGTCTTTCTATGCCAGTCTATACCCGCAAATTTTCTTAGTTCGTCAATCCATTGTATTCTCTTCCTTCCTTTATTTCTTTTGCAATTTATAGGAACCCAATTTGTTATTCTTAATGTCCATCTATTATCTATCATTTTCATTATATGTCCTGCCCATGTCCATTTCATCTACTTACATGTAAGAATATTTATATATATATATATATATATATATATATATATATATATATATATGTATATATATATATGTATATATATATATTTATATATATATATATATATATATATATATATATATATATATATATATATATATATATATATATATATTACATATATATATATATGTGTATATATATATTTATTTATTTATTTATTTATTTATTTATTTAGATCATGAATGGACTGGGGATCCATTGCCATTAGTCCTTGTATTTTTCAAAGAATAACGAATTTACGAGTGTGATCTCGCATTGGGCAAGTGAACTAAATTCTGGCCTTCATAACTCTCGACCGAGTGAAGGCCAGTCAACAAGTGGTTGCTGGTTAATCTCATTACGGCGTCATTTATTGCATTATTTTGGAAGCATTTAGAGGAACGCCGTTGCTCTGCAGCCAGTACAGTAGAGGCAGTAAGAGGCAGTATGTAGCTATGTGTGTATTTATTCGCGTATATGTGTATTCACATGTGTGTATCCGGATACACACACGCTTTTGATGTATCCAATCTGACGGAATTCTAGACGGAGAATATTTCAAGTGTTCATGCAAAAGATCCATCCACTCGCTTGGTTATTTATGCTCTTGGATTTATAGCCACTTTCTGTTAGGTAGTTCGACGGATGCTGAGAGGAGTTCTAGAGGCGGAAGTATAGAGGAGCTCTCGTCGAAATGAAAGGAGAGCACTTTAGCTGTTTCAGTTGACGTGAGAATTTCGAACTCTTGATTTATGAGTTCTCTCTTCATGTTTTATTTAGAGGGGTACCTCTTGATTTGTAAGTTCTTTGTTGTTGGTGCATCAAATATTTATGCATTTTTTTTCTTTTTTCTTTTAGTAAAATTTCAAAGGGAAAATTTAGTTTTTATAAAGAAAAGTAAATACAATAGCCTACTGCCTTGTTTTTAGAAGGGTTGTGATAGGTTTTTAGTAAAATTTGAAAGGGAAAATATAGTTTTTACAAAGAAAAGTAAATCTAATAATGCCTTGTTTTTAGAGGGGTTGTGATAGGTTTTTAGTAAAATTTGAAAGGGAAAATATAGTTTTTATAAAGAAAAGTAAATCCAATAATGCCTTGGTTTTAGAAGGGTTGTGATAGGTTTTTAGTAAAATTTGAAAGGGAAAATATAGTTTTTATAAAGAAAAGTAAATCCAATAATGCCTTGTTTTTAGAGGGGTTGCGATAGGTTTTTAGTGAAATTTGAAAGGGAAAATTTAGTTTTTATAAAGAAAAGTAAATCCAATAATGCCTTGGTTTTAAAAGGGTTGTGATAGGTTTTTAGTAAAATTTAAAAGGGAAAATATAGTTTTTATAAAGAAAAGTAAATCTAATAATGCCTTGTTTTTAGAGGGGTTGCGATAGGTTTTTAGTAAAATTTGAAAGGGAAAATTTAGTTTTTATAAAAAAAAGTAAATCCAATAATGCCTTGGTTTTAGAAGGGTTGTGATAGGTTTTTAGTAAAATTTGAAAGGGAAAATTTAGTTTTTATAAAGAAAAGTAAATCCAATAATGCCTTGGTTTTAGAATGGTTGCGATAGGTTTTTAGTAAAATTTGAAAGGGAAAATTTAGTTTTTATAAAGAAAAGTAAATCCAATAATGCCTTGGTTTTAGAAGGGTTGTGATAGGTTTTTAGTAAAATTTGAAAGGGAAAATATACAATTTTTATATAAAAGAATTGATAAATCCAGTATCTCCAGACGTAGAGATATAAATAAAACCTCATTTTTGGAGGGGTTCTAATAGGTTTTCAGTAGAATTCAAAAGGAAAAATTTAGATATATAAAATATTGATAAATCAAAGTAAATCCTTCGGTATGAATCAAACTACAAATATAATTTCAATGACTAAATTATGGAATCATAATCCATTTCACTATTCAGGGTATTAAAGATATTATTTCACGTCTGGCCAAATGAATTGATATTTTATTATGGAAGATAAAATTATATAGTTTATTAGAATTTCTTTTTTTCAATTTTATATGATTATAAAATAACTAATTTTTTAAGTATAGTTTTGATTGAGGTTTGATAACATGACCTGAGATGTATTTAGTTAAAAAGGCGGTAATTATGTAAGTACTAGTGTGCGCGACCCGTCAAAAATGACTTAAATATTTACATAGAGAATACACACAGATTTAACCCTTCCCACCCCTTTCCCCTTTCCTAACTACTACCCGCTCGTTCGGCAGTTGTGGGAGTGTGGTTTCAAAGTATCTCTCGGGGTGCCCTTTCTCACCAGGGTATGACTACTCCTTCCTATCCTGAGTGTGACAGGAAAGAAAAGAAAAAGAAAAAAAATATATATTTATATACATTATATATGTATATATATATATATATATATATATATATATATATATATATATATATGTATATATATATATATATATATATATGTATGTATGTATGTATATATATATATATATATATATATATATATATATATATATATATAGAGAGAGAGAGAGAGAGAGAGAGAGAGAGAGAGAGAGAGAGAGAGAGAGAGAGAGAGAGAGAGAGAGTCATACTTGCTCTTTATTATATAGGGAAGGTTCGCCTTCATACTTGACTGCCTCTTGATCCTCATTGTGACCCGTTGTCACTCGTTTTTCTGACGTAGAGTTCAAGTAAAACTTAGTATGCTATAATGAAAATCTATTTGAGGCCTATTATGTTTCTCTGCATTTTTGTAACAAATTAATGGAGCCTACAATGAGCTATATATTTTTTTTCTCTTTTGCAGGTGAGTTGCTTCGTCTATGTAATGGCATTCTGGCAGTGGAGCCTGTAATTAACAGAATTTGTAAGTACGGTGTAATTTTTTATCATGAAATTCACGTATCTCTCATCATTCCTTTTGGGAATTTAGATGTACAAATGGATGCCTATGTTCAGTTATATAAATGGTACCATGTGGATATAAATAGAAAAGGGGGAGTATGCATTTTTATTTTTTTTATTTTATTTCCTCAATTGCAGTAATATTTTTTGGAGAGAGAGAGAGAGAGAGAGAGAGAGAGAGAGAGAGAGAGAGAGAGAGAGAGAGAGAGAGTTGAGTTATACAAATGGTACCATGTGAATATAAATAGAAAATGGGGAGTATGCATTTTGATTTTTTTAATTTTATTTCCTCAATTGCAGTAATATTTTTTGGAGAGAGAGAGAGAGAGAGAGAGAGAGAGAGAGAGAGAGAGAGAGAGAGAGAGAGAGAGAGAGAGAGAGAGATTCTGCCTGGGATATGCTCGTAGCCATTACCTTTCAGTGGTCGACTTACTACCAGGTGCACAATTCTCTAGTTGAACCGGCATCCTTATCAGAAACACATCATCGGCTCCCCCGTATTGTCCGAGATTTGACCATTGGTCCTCAAATTGCAGGTTAAGAGCGTTACCGATAACGCCACGAGAAAAATGAGTAGTTGTTTAAGCCCTCTATCCCCCCTCTTATTGTCCAAGATTCGAACGCTTTTCTTTAGATTCCCAGCTGAGAGAATTACTAACAACGTTACGAGAGAAAGATAAGCTTTTCGCTGAGATTTCAAATCCTTTTTATCTCTTAGATAAGGGTGTTTTTTTTTTTTTTTTTATAATTCCAATTATACTTGTGGTATTTTTTATTTTTATAAATGAATTTTGCAAGGTTTTAAATATTTTGTTTTCCATGCAAAAGATATTTTATTCTTATCACAGCAAACTTCTTATTCCTGATCAGGCGAAGTTCTTATCAAGAAAACAAACTTTCCGCTATTTGACGAAGCTCACGAGTCCAATCTCGCAACGGGATTGACATCGGTTCTTCCGAAACGTCATTTGTCTGAAGGTAGGTTTTGCATGCAGCGATTGTTGCGATCATCGCTCAGTGATCATCGCTGAGCACTAATTACATTTATTCTTATGGGGCTGTTTTGTAACGAGCGATTATCGCCACAGTCGCGAGCGATCATCGCAGTCTCCAAATAGTCGCTCGTTGCAAAACAGCCCCATAGGAATAAATGTAATTAGTGCTCAGCGATGATCGCTTGAGCAATGATCGCAACAACCGCTACATGCAAAACGTACCTTTAAGAGGTCCAAATTGTGAGGCTTACTGACCCCTTTAGAAAATCTAGATTTGTAATCTGCGTTAATTTGGGATTATATTATAATATATTACATTATTTATTATATTTCTTCTGCACTGAAGCAGTTTCTGCTCTCCCATGCTATTTGTCTTCCTTGTAAATACAACCCTTTATCATTACAAAAACGTTACTATAGTCAATTTCTTTTAGCGATGCAGATTTGCACCGACTCGCAGCGGTGCCCTTTTAGCTCGGAAAAGTTTCCCGATCGTTGATTGGTTGGACGGAATAATTCTAACCAATCAGCGATCAGGAAACTTTTCCGAACTAAAAGGGCACCGCTGCGAGTAGGTGCAAATCTGCCTCGATAAAAGAAATGGACTATAGAAACCAGAATGATGATTTTATAGTATTTGTTTGCTTGTGAGGATTCAAGCTGAACCGTAAACATTTGCCGAAACATGATCGTCGGTGATAATATGATCGTTCATCTTAAAAAATCATTCAATAATACTTATTTAAAGTGTTGCCTTGTTCTTATAACGCTGTTTCTCTTCACTATTGTCTACAATTGTACGCGACCCGTCAAAAATGACGGCTAAATATTTAGAAAGTTACGCACATACAGATTCAGCCCCCTTCCCCTTTCATAACTACAGTGCAACCCCTTTTACCAGGGTATGACTACTTCTTCATCCCCCTATATATATATATATATATATATATATATATATATATATATATATATATACTATATTATATATATATATATATATATATATATATATATATATATATATATATATATATATATATATATATATATAGATATGTAAACACATATTTCCCTCTTCGAGAATTTAGTTTTTTCAAATTTCATTAATATATTCATTTATTCGCTTTTCATTCATAAACTTTTGTAGTCTAAACGGTACTGCTTTGCAAACCATTGGCTTGTATGATACGAATTTAAGCAAATTTTTAGATATTTAAAATGAATCATTGAGATTATTTTCACTCGGCATCTGTTAATCGCATGCACTGTACGAGTGGTTGAGGAATTAGTTGCTAAATACATAAGCTTGTTCAGACTTAGTTCATTGGTCGTTTTATGTGACAGAATTTGCCTTTGATATTCGCCGAATTATTTATTCACAGAACGGGAATTACATCCTCAGTGATTATGTGTGTGTATATAGTATCCACATTAGTATGTGTACATACATACATACATACATATATATATATATATATATATATATATATATATATATATATATATATATATATATATAATATATGTGTGTGTATATATATATATATATATATATATATATATATATATATATATATATATATATATATATATATATATATATGTGTGTGTGTGTGTATGTATATATATATATATATATATATATATATATATATAAATCTATAATGTATATAGTTATATTTATGTATGTAATATGTATGCATATACTGTCTATAAGTATATATTTATATTTATGTATGTATGTACTGTATACACTATACAGCATCCCTTTCTGACTGGGGAGACCTTAATGAATGGATTTGTGTATAGCTATGGTCAGCAAAACTGTACTAGTCAGGGCCACCCATATTAGGTTGGTTTGCTGTGAGCGATCAGACCAAAGTCTCCCACTATCACTAATCCGCAGTGGCCATCGTGGTAATGAAAACTAGCCAAACCCAGGACAGGAATAAGTGATTAATATTATTAATAAGGAATATATATATATATATATATATATATATATATATATATATATATATATATATATATATATATATATTGGCTCAGCAGCCTTATCCTACAAGAGTAACATCTTCCGCAGCAATCTCTTCGGCGAATGTGAACACTCAGGCTGGTTTCCTTAAAACGTCATTTTGGCTGTGGTTGACCAAAGCAATGGATTATCATCATTATATCTGGTGGTCAGCTGAATATGTTTGATTGCCGGCTGGATGGTGTGGGGCCGGCAACCCGGAAGAGACTGATGGTTAAAGAGGTATGACACCATCTTCTCTTGGAGTCGTGGTAGCCTAGCGAAAACGTCCGTGACTGGCGATCTGCCGGGCTGGAGTTCGAGCTGCACTCAAACTCGATGGTTTCTTGTGGTGTTTGCAACCTCACCATCCTTGTGAGCTATAGAAGGGGGTTGGTTGGGGAGTCTATAGTCTACCAGCTGAGTTTTCAGCATTCATTGATTTACTCTCCTTGGCCCTAGCTTGAATGTAGAAGGGGCTACCTGCTGAATTATCAACAGGCATTGCCTGGCCCTCCCTGGTCCTAGCTTGGATGTAGAGGGGCTTGGGCGCTGATCATATGTGCTTGTATTTATGGTCAAACTCTAATCTAGGACATTATTCTGTCTCTAGGGCATTTTCACTGTCCCTTGCCTCTGCCATTCACGAGCTACCTTTAAATCTATAGGGATAAAGGCGTTTAGTTCCGCCAGTTAATAGGTTGGATATCTTGTGCGTTATCTGTGCTGCTCCTGTCGAAATTAACACAAATTACCATAAACTGATGAATATGAGAACTCTGAATTAGCACTTGTGGAGTTTCTAGCATCCAGCTCATGCGATGATTTTATTTCCAAATACAATGGTTATGCAATAAGAGAAAGTAGAGTGAGATTATATAGCTTTAATTTAATTTTTGACATATTAAGAGGAAGTTGTTGTTTGCTGCTGATAATATGGGGAGATTTGTTTGTTTCTGGATTTTCTTCATTGTTGTTTTTCTATAAATGAAGGCCAGTTATTTACTATATTATTATTATTGTTATTATTATTATTATTATTATTTTTATTATTATTATTATTATTATTATTATTATTATTATTATTATTATTATTACCTCCCCCAACGAAGTTAGAAGGAGGTTATGTTTTACCCTCTGTGTGTTTGTTTGTGTGTGTGTGTTTTTGTGAACATCTTCCTGGCCACAATTTTAATCGTAGAGTAATGAAACTTGCAGGGATTAACTGTTATGTAAAAACCTGGAAATGATAAAATTTTCGAAGGTCAAGGTCACGGTCAAGCAAAATGCCCAATTCACGTAATCAGCCATAAGTTTGGACTTCATTGCCACAGAGGCTTCAAAGTTGGTATATATTTGATTGTGTGAAAATCCGCGCCAATTAATACATGTTGATATTAAAGGTCAAGGTCAAGGTCGAGCAAAAGGTCGATAAATAAGCCGTGGCGGTGGAAGTCTGCGCTTTACTCAATGCCCCTCTAGTTTCTTGGTATGCAATTGCAGCGTTGGAATATGCCCCCCCCCCCCATTCATTGAATGTTCTTACGCTTTTACGACGACAGAATGCGTAAATAAAAAAACACACCAATCAATCAATTCATCTATCTTGTTTTTGTTAGTCATCTTAAGGCTCAGGAGTGATAACTAGGTAACTAGTGTACGCGACTCGTCACGAAATAACGTGTAAATAATTGGATATCACACGCACACAGAATCAAAGCTTTCCACCCTCCTCTCACCAAGATATAACTACTCTTCTTCCCCCCCCCCCCTATCTGAGGGAAGAGGAGAGACCGACTAGTTCTACGTCTGGCAGTGTCGTTGAGCGTGGCTGGGAAGATATATATATATATATATATATATATATATATATATATATATATATATATATGTATGTATATATATATATAGATAGATAGATAGATAGATAGATAGATAGATAGATAGATAGATAGATATAGATATATATATATATATATATATATATATATATATATATATATATATATATACATATACATATATATATATATACATATATATATATATATATATATATATATATATATATATATATATATATATAGATATAGATATATACATATATATACATACATACATATATATATATATATATATATATATATATATATATATATATATATATATATATATATCCAGACACTTGATCTTTGTTATATAGGGGAGATTAGTAATTGATAATTGTATCTGGTCATAAATATACCTCACTAGAGACAATATGAATTAGAAAGACAATGGGTCACAATGCGGTCCCCCCAAAAAATGATAATATCCCACAAGATCTTTTTATTATAATAAAAGTTAGAATTATATACGTTTCATCCGAGCTGCTTCGTGAAATGCATACGATAAATTCGACTTTATTTCGCTCAGAGATAATGGTATATCGTAAACTTTATGAGATGAAGAGAATCAAATTAAACTCTGTGAAAACTCTCGACTTCGTTTTAGTCATTTCATTATCCAGGGCCAATTCGATGACATGTGGAGTTTTAGTGAAAGTAATAATTCCCTGTATTGTTGTTGTTGTTGTTGTTGTTGTTGTTGTTGTTGTTATTAAATCATTTTAAATATATTGATAATTTTTATATTTTTAGAAATAATAATCTTAAGAAAAATAATAATTTTTATATTTTATTGATAATAACAATTTCGGTATTTTATTAAACAGCAATTTTAATAATGATTTTCACAATTTTAATAATAATAATAATAATAATTATTATTATTATTATTATTATTATTATTATTATTATTATTATTATATCCTTTTGAATATATTAATAATAATTTTTAATATTGATAATTATGATATTGATAATTATGATATTATTATTATTATTATTATTATTATTATTATTATTATTATTATTATAATAATTATTATTAAATCATTTTATATATACTGATAATAATGATTTTAATAATAATAATAAATATTATTATTATTATCATTGTTGTTGTTGTTTTTTCACCCGAAGTATATGAAAATATATTAATTTGCCAGTGTATACGTAGGCAAAATTTTGCTTAAGTTCCAACATTCATAATCTTATGAGACACTGGTAATTCCGTAGATCATGTCTTTAATCTTAATGACTGGGGGAACAGAATTTGCTGAATATGAGCGTGACCAGAATTAAGCAATATATTTCGCTTGGATCGAGTTTCCTAGAAGTATTACATAGCTAGGCCTTCTCCATCATGAGGCTCAATTCTACACAGTATTCTAGAAGTATTATTCCAGATGTGAACAAGTTGTGGAATGAGCGTCCTAATCGGGTAGTTGAATCAGTAGAACTTCAAAAGTTCAAAGTTGCAGCAAATGTTTTTATTTTGACCAGGCTGACATGAGTCTTATTATAGTTTATATATGACGTATCTGTTTTGACGTTGTAACTGTTTTTAGAAGGATTTATTGTTAATTTGTTCTCATCATTTATTTATTTCCTTATTTCCTTTCTTCACTGGGCTATTTTTCCCTATTGGAGCCCTTGAGCTTATAGCATCTTGCTTTTCCAACTAGGGTTGTAGCTTGGCTAGTAATAATAATGATAATAATGTCTTTAATTAACTATTTCCTTCGGAACTTTCATTGACGGTGGAGGAGGAAAAATACAATAACCTGTTTATGAAAAAGGCAATCGCTGATTGATAAATAGGATTAATGTGGATTTTCGTGTATTGTGGGTACGTTCTTTTGTGCTTAGTTGAAAGGAATAATTTCACTTTATAAAGCTTGAGGGCGATAATTTTCTTGGGTTATAAAATTTGATTATAATATTTTTATCTGCAGTCTATTCTGGTTTAAATCTTTACCTGCACTGTTAGAAAATCCGTAAATTTTATCGGATATTCTCCGTAAAAATATACTGTTTTCAACCGTATTACTGTGAAATACTGGCGACCGTAATTTTACCTTACTTTGTTATTATCTTTTACCGGTTGGTGACCGTAATATCACTCTTTTACGCCAATATAACCGTTTTTAAAATGGTAAAAATCCTGGAATAAATTTTGCCAAACTTTTACCGTTTTATTTTTAATACAAATTTTTACAGTATGGTCGTTTAGGACTGTAATTCAAACATTAGATGAATTATATAGGTTATGATATTCAGCTCGCAGTTTTCTTAATATTTGTATAATAATAGAGAATTTTTTACCCTTTGATGTCTGTATTCAAATTTTTTCAGAGGAAACTAAGAGGGCGTTTTTCTTCTCCGCAACTGTCAGATCTTTGCTTTTGTTTGTAAACCATTGCATTTTTAATTTTGAAATAAAGATGATATATATTTGGATAGGTATATTTTTAACCATCAACTTTAATATCATCGGGTTAATAATAATAAAGGTAAAATAATTACCATGCTTATGAATGCTTAATTATTATATTCGGTCAGATCTTTAATATCGCATTCGATTTCTTTTAATTTTTGAGCTGAGATGGATATTTTTGTGTACTATTTTTTCACGAGCTACAGCACTTTACTAAAGTCACTTTATCGATTTAGTATTGTGACATTGAAGGTTTATTGTATTTTAGTAGATTAATCCTCCTCTACAATTATCATTTTGTGAAACTCAAATATGTTTAGGAGTTACCAAGGAGAAAAATGTAAAGAAAGGGCATTTTAAATATAATTCCTTCTCTATAATCTTTACGTAGGTTGTATGGTTAAAGGGAATAGAGTGGTTAAAGATACTATTTAGTACCCAAATTTATTCGCCGTGTTGGTTGGAATCCCCATTTACTATTCCCAGCTGCCGTAGACATCTTTGTTAGGCATAGCACGATGATATTTTCTTCACGCCTCGGTGGTTTGGCACTCATTCTTCATCCTGGAAACGGAAATGGCATGACAACCTACGATAGGTACTCGAGATGTTGTGTTTTTTTCTGTAGATACAAAATTCTCCATATCCTTTTTTTAATCTAGTTTAAGCAACCCGTCAGAAATAACGGATATATATATATATATATATATATATATATATATATATATATATATATATATATATATATGTATATATATGCATATATATATATATAATATATATATGTATATATATATATATATATATATAGAGAGAGAGAGAGAGAGAGAGAGAGAGAGAGAGAGAGAGAGAGAGAGAGAGAGAGAGAGAGAGAGATCCAACCACTTGCTCTTCGTTATAGCGCACACATTCAACACATTCCACCCCTCCTATCCTAGCTACAATCTCTCTCATCAGGGTATGACTACTCTTCTCCCCCTACCTGAGGGACGGGGAGAGACCGAGCAGTTATTCGTCTGGCATTGCTGCTCAGCGTGACCGGAAAGAAATCTTTTGTTTGCGAACGTTGTTTCTATTATTATCTCATTTCAGGTATGAAGGTGTTCTTAGTGCTTAATGGTACTCATTGAAAATATAAAGGGTATGCTTTCATTACCTTATTATGAAGTTAATGGGTATTTTTCATAACTTCATTTTATTAGTGAAGGGTAATATTCTATTACCTGGTTGTAGAATAAATGGTCCGTATTTTAAGGATATCATTGTTGGGTATAAGTTGGGTTTTCCTTATACCCTAATACATTATCCCTCATACCGTATACCTTTCCTTATACCTTGTACTTTTCCTTATACATTAGGAACAAATTACCTCATTGAAAATATTAAGGGTACTCTTCTTTTACCTCATTGCGAACTTAATGGGTATTTTTCACAACTTCATTTTATTAGTGAAATGTAGTATTATATTTTTGGTTGTAGAATAATGGGCCATACTTTAATGATCACAACTTCATTTTATTAGTGAAAGGTAATATTGTAGAATAATGGTCCATACTTTAATGACATCATTGTTTGGTATAAGTTGGGTTTTCCTTATACCTTTACCTTGTCCTTATACCTTATACCTATCACTATACCTTAGGAACAAATTACATTCTCATATCACTTTGTCATCGTTTAGAAGGGCATATTCCCCTACTGCGTTATCGTCAGTATGAAAGGTTTTTTTGTTCTCTTACGTCATTGTAGATGAGGTTTTTCCTTATCACTATAAGCACTATGCGGCATAACAATATATTGATGTACCATATATCATGGAAGGTATATGATGGGGCTTCGATTTTGAGAGCAAAGCAGATGATAAACGACTTCATAGTGGAAGAACAATGCAGCTTTAGAAAGGAAATTTTTGTTATAAAACTTTTTTTTTTTTCCTCAAAATCCCTATCATACACTTTTCCTGATATAACAAAACTAGTAACTTTATATCATATAATTCTTCAAATCTGTTAAGATTTAAAAAAGAAAATTCTTTTTTCGTTCCCCATTCTGATATACTAAAACTAGTAACTTTATAGTATTTATACCATTTAATTCATAAAATGTTCTCTGTTGGAACTACATTTATAAATGTTTTTTTTTTTCTCTTCCCCATTTCTTATATACCAAAACTATTAACCTTATACCATATAATTTTTAAAATCTCTTCTGTTAGAATTACATTTTATAAAAAAAAAAATTGTTTTCTTCCCCATTCCTGATATACCTAAACTAGTAACTATACACAATATAATACATTTATAATACTTAAAGTCACCTCTGTTGGAATTAAATTTATTAAAAAAAAAAATTCTCTTTCCCCTTTCTGATATCTCAAAACTAGTAACTTTATACCATGCAATTCTTGAAATATCCTCTATTAGTATTACATTTCAAAAGTGAAACATTTTATTCCCTTCCCCATTCCTCTAGATTGAGTCTAGAACCTATCAATGTTCACCATACAAGGAACTGGTCAGCCACTCGATCACACTGTCAGCATCCTGCCACAGCATCCAACTGACAGTCCCATCATCTCCAGGCGACTCTGTTCTCCAGCATCTCATATTTTTTTTTCTCTTTAACGTCCGGAGCTGTCTCTTCCTGAAACATTCTCAGTATTATACTAAACCTTTTCACCATTGTTACATTCAACTTAGCCGTTCTGTTTTTTAATCCTCTGCTTTCAAGAAATTTGGAAGATAGTATATATATTATTTTACAAAATCTTTAGTTATACACACACAAACATGCATATACGTACACATACATATATGTGTGTTTGCATTTGTGTGTGTATATATATATATATATATATATATATATATATATATATATATATATATATATATATATATATTACTTGCTAGGCTATAACCCTGAGTTGAGAGAGCAGGATGCTAAATAGCTCAGTGAGGAAAGGGAATAAACAAACTACAAGAAAAGTAATGAAAAGTATAAAATAATCTAAGGACAGTGTATACATATATTTTTATGTAACATTGTTAGTGGTTCAAAATATTTACGAGAGTCCATGGCGAGGGATATTTACATTAAATGTATCCAGAAATATATTTGGAACAACGCATTTTATGGGGTAAGCGTTCCAGGGAAATTTTCCATTGATCTTTAAAGCCACTCAATGCATTGTCAATGATGATTTCATTGATGAGATTGATCTCTCTTAATTAGTTCACCATTAGCGTAATGAGATCTGTGTTCAAGTGAGTTTTTCTCTGAGTATTTGCGTAAATCTATTGTGTTTTTTCGATAGGATGGAAATACGTGTCATAAATCTTTTTATTCGAATCTTTGAGTTCAGAACTGAAAGTGATTGAAATGCTAATTTATTAATATTTTTATTAATAGGTAAACGTAGGAATTCAATAGTGTATTGTACCTCGAAATAAGGCAGATGTATTTTAGATATGAAAATAATTGTCATATACGAAATATATGTGAAAGTTATATTTATGGAATTTTGAAAGTGATTAGTTTGATTATTCTTTATTCATCCTCAGGCATTAAAATCACTTATATTTATAGATATTTTTATATACGAATTATTGGGACGAGCAAGACAATGTCATTATCTACCCTTTGCGAGAAAAAAATGTGAAAATAGAAATATCTTGTAGAAAGTAGCGATGAATGTATGAAATGCTACGTTACTTTCATTACTTCTGTATTACATTTCTTCTGTAAGTTTTTAGACATTTGACAGGTGTTAAAGTTTTCCCATGAATCAGGTCACTTTGATCGCGAACCATTATTAGGGGATGTGGTAGTCAATTATAATCGCCGCTGCCTGACGAACTGCTGGATGGGAGTTCGAGTTCCGCTTAAGCTGGATAGTGTCTGTAATCTTACTTTTCTTGTGAGCTAAGGAGACGCGTTTGGGCGAGCCTGTAGGTCTACCTGCTGAGTCAACAGCAACCATTGTCTGGCCCACCCTGGTCCTAACTTGGGTGGAGAGGTGCTTGGACGCTGATGTTAAGTATATATGCTGCTGAGTCAACAGCAGCCATTGTCTGGCCCTCTCTGGTCCTAACTTGGTTAGAGAGTGGCTTGACCGCTGATGACATGTATATATGCTCCTGAATCAACAGCAGCCATTGTCTGGCCCACCCTGGTCCTAACTTGGGTAGAGAGTAGCTTGGACACTGATGATATGTATATATGCTGCTGAGTCAACAGCAGCCATTGTCTGGCCCACCCTGGTCCTAACTTGGGTAGAGGGGGGCTTGAGCGCTGATGACATGTATCTATGCTCCTGAATCAACAACAGCCATTGTCTGGCCCACCCTGGTCCTAACTTGGGTAGAGAGTAGCTTGGACACTGATGTTAAGTATATATGCTGCTGAGTCAACAGCAGTCATTATCTGGCCCTCCCTGGTCGTAACTTGAGTGGAGAGGGCCTTGGACGCTGATGGCATGTGTATATGGTCAGTCTCAAGGGCATTGTTCTGTCTCTAGGGTATTGTCAATGTCTCTTGCCTCTGCCACTAATGAGCGCCCTTTAAACCTTTGAATTAGTTACGATTCTAAATCGTTTTCTTTTCAATGCTCCTTCATGGCAGCAAATGATAAAGGTTGCTGATGCACTTCCATCATTGCAGTTTTATTCATGTGTTATTTTTAAGACTGACGTTATCATAGATACAGAAATAATTCAAGTAAATTATATCGTCGATATATAAAAGGAGAAAGGATAATAGAAGCCATATCACGAAACAGTACATCATTTGTTTGTAGGTTGGATTGTTTTCTGTTTACTCGATGAATTTAATTGTATTGTTTTTTGGCTTAAAGACGATGACGGGTTGAATTAAAGGATTAAAGAAGAATATTTTATATTCATATTGAGAGGTCTTTTTCATGGATTTAAATTTAGTCAGGTACTTCTTTTATTCAAGACTTCAAAACTGGGTTCAATATCTAAACATTATCTCTCTCTCTCTCTCTCTCTCTCTCTCTCTCTCTCTCTCTCTCTCTCTCTCTCTCTCTCTCTCTCTCTCAAGAGGAAGCGGAAGGGAATATTGTGGTAAGCTTATTTTGGGGGAAAAAAGTTGAAAACGGTTTATGCAAGTAGAGATACTAAAAACGTTTCTAAAAAGTCGAAACTTGACGTTGTTCACTCACCAAAACTTCTAATAATTGAAAGATCATTCGGGTTCCAGGTAAAAACATTTTACGGGCTTAGATTTTTTGTCAGCGTGTGAGCTTGAGAATGTTATTTTGGGGCTGTTATAAAAAAAATGATTATATTGAAAAGTGTTGTAAGGCCTAAAAGGTGTTTGAGGAATTTCCATCATTGGTTCACACCAGAAATATCATTCCTTTTGATATATCACAATTATGGAGTACTAGGAGCGAGATCCTGTGTATTGTAGAAGGCCAGACACAAGAGGTAATGTTTGTACATTTCTTGTACCATGGCCCTCCACTGTCTTGGGTTCGAGTTCTCATGCTTGAAGGTACACTCGGGTACACTATTCTATACAATTTATCTCTCTCATGTTTTGTTAAAGTTTTTATAGTTTATATAGGAAATATTTATTTTATTATTGTTAATGAAATATTTTGTTTTTCCTTGTTTCCTTTCCTCACTGGGCTATTTTCCCTGTTGGAGCCTTTGGGCTTATAGCATCCTGCTTTTCCAAATAGGGTTGTAGCTCAGCAATTAATAATAATAATAATAATAATAATAATAATAATAATAATGATATTAAATTCTTCATTTCTTGCCCCGCAGACTCGAAGTCACATAAAACATGCAGCATGAATTAGCAACATGATTAAAAAAAAGATCTTCAGTATTATTTTAATGTTTTATATTTTCCTGGTAAAATATCATAACTAACATAGCGCTTGGCAATTCTGTACAAACATGATACGAATTTTATATGATGCATATTAGTATTTTATGAATGTTAAATGATGCATATTCTTTGCGTATGTTCTGTTCACAGTTTTATTCTTTGATCTCTTTTGATGGTAGAGCGGCATAATATTTGCTTTTGCCTCGTGATGTAGGAATGGGTAAACTCTCATTTTAACCTTTTTGATGGGGGTAGGAGTTGTTTTAAGATTGAAAAGAAATGTCAGAAACTCTCATTTTAATCATTTTAAAGGGTGGTTGGGTGTTATTTTAAGATTGAAAAAGTTGTCACTGTAAACTTGGACCCCCCCCCAAAAAAAAAATACGCAAATACACACACTGTTTACACGCTAAAGGTACACGTTTCTATCAACATATCCAACACTCGTTAGTTTCTCTACAGCAAGGGCCCGTGCACTTGGTGGAGCCTCTTATCTCGAACCAACCAATCAACTCGTTCTATGTGTCTTCCTCCACCTTGTATTATCTTAATATACACTCCTTTTACTCCTTTTTGTCTCCTGATCTTTCCACTTGATCAGACCATCGCTGTATTCTCAAAACCAGTTATTCTTATGTCAAATATTATACGCAAAAACTTTGTGTCAGCAGTTTTTGAAAAATATATTCTTTCAGTATCATATACAGTATATAAATCAACATGAATACATTTAATCAATCCAAAGAGCTATGAATATAAGAATAATGTATTCCTAAAATGTTAGTGTGTAGTGAGATTAGCAAGGAATAAAAAACTAATAATGGTAGTGATATTAATGATTTTTTTTAATTCTCCTCGCAATCTTTGTTCCAGGAAGTTATTGATAGAGTTGAAGTGAAATGTAAAACATTTATTTATTAATGCATATGCATTAATAAATGCTTAACATAAATTCTTTTTAGAGGGAAATTATGTGATGTATTTTCATTTATCAGATTTAATTTTCTATGATTTTTCTGGGTGAATGTTGACTGGTAATATTAATGCAAGTGTACACACACACACACACACACACACACACACACACACACACACACACACATATATATATATATATATATATATATATATATATATATATATACACATACATATACATATTTACATATATGAGGCCCTTTGGGTCAATAGGCGTAGGAAGAGATGATGATGATGATAATAATATTTATATACATATATGTGTGTGATAAGAAAATTAGCCTGTATAGATTGGCTATAGACAGACTAGAGTGGAAGGACGTTTATATTTTAAAGGCTACCCATGAATGGCAGAGGCAAGGGACAGTGCTATTGCCGTAGCAAGCAGGACAATGCCCTAGACTGACCATATATACATATGATCAGAGACCACAAGCCCCTCTCCACTCAAGTTGAGAGAGAGAGAGAGAGAGAGAGAGAGAGAGAGAGAGAGAGAGAGAGAGAGAGAGATATTTATCAGATCTGAAAGTAATTGTTAATTTAGTATTATAAGCATTTCAAAACAAAACCAGAATAAAATTGGGTTATCTAACGAATTAATTTTCACACTATTTAGTATAACTCAAAATATTATCATTTCTATGGCTTTTGAATATTCTTAGTAAGTAGTAAGAAGTGGAAGGAAAGCAGTTGGTCATTGTAGTGTCTATTTGTTGAAAGTACCTCAAGTAGAGATACACCAGCAGTAAATATTTAAATATTTACTTTTGTTATTTTTATGGAAGTCTAAATTTCCATATAGAATTTTCCTGAGTTTCTAAAATTACCTCAAAAAGTAAAATACCAACGAACATTAGTTGTGAAGATGTGAAGAGCTGCAAAATATGGCGTGAATGGAATGTTGCTTTAATAATGACAATATTAGAAATGATAATAATGATAGTGATTATTATTATTATTATTATTATTATTATCATTATTATTATTTTTATTATTATTATATTATTATTTACTTATATTATTTTTATATTATTATTTAATTATATTATTATTATATTATTCAATGATATTATTATTATTATTATCATTAAGGTTTCTTGTAACGCATTTAATCTGACAACGGAAGAAAATAGAACTTTACTTGCAAAAATACAGGAAAATGAGATTTGAAGAGGAAACCCGATATATATTTTAATAGAACTTTGTTTATTATCATTATTATTATTATTATTATTATTATTATTATTATTATTATTATTATTATTATTATTGTTATTATTATTAGATTTCTTTTAACTTAGTTAATCTCACGATGGAATAAAATAGAACTTCACTTGCAATAATAGAAGATAATAATCTTTGAAGAGGAAACCCGATCGTTGTTGTTGTTGTTGTTGTTGTTTTTTGTTATTATTATTAGTATTATTTGTATTTCTATTATTATATTTATTATTTTATTTCTATTATTATTATTATTATTATCATTATTATTATTATTGTTATTATTATTATTATTTTTATTATTATAAAATAAGAGTCCCCTCGTAATAATAGAAGAAAATAAGCTTTGAAGAGGAAACCCGATATCTTCTTTTAATAGAACGTTGTCATTACGGAAATGGATTGGCAAACATTTGATGGGGCGTCAGCCAGTGGACATTGAGTGCAAATTGGCCGCCTCGTAAGTGCTGCTTCTGGCACCAATTAAACGGGCAGGTGTGGCGGCACTTGATTTTATTGAAGAGTTTATCATTTTAAATGGTTTTGCCAGTGGTTGGGAACGTTATTTTTAGCCAAAGCTGTAATTTTCATATGTAATGAAAAGGTGTTCTTATTAACATATATATTTTTGAGCTGTAGTGATTGATATATAATCAAAATCTGTTTTTATTAACACACACACATGTACATACATACATATACACACACACACACATATATATATATATTTATATATATATATATATATATATATATATATATATATATATATATATATATATATATCCTCCAATTTATTGCGTGTATAATGGTAAATTTTACAATAGCGGCGTGTGTACGTTCTTAGCTTGGGTGTTTAAAACAAAAATTTTAACGTATAGAGGAAAAGCTGTACTTACTCACACTTATACACACACACATACTGTATATGTGTGTATGTGTGTGTGTATATATATATATATATATATATATATATATATATATATATACATACATTTATATTGATATGTATGTGTGTAATATCCCTTTGAGTGAAAGGATTTAATTTTGACTCTGTACGAATGTATGGCATCGTGCAGAGGTGTGTTGAATATATGATCCGCCTGTTTGTCCATACATTTATTCAACAGTATGTCTACAATAATTATCTTATCATTTTATGTATATTTCCTTTGTTTATGTTTCTCCACCTTTTTGTCAGTCACATGAATTCTATCATTAAATCTCCCCTAAGGTGTGTATTGCTGTTAATGCACCTCAAGTGGTACACTGTAGGCATTACTTGAATGTCTTTGCTGTGTCCTTTCGATTCATAGCTACATTCACGTTTTAACGTTCAACCTTACTTCCGTTCTTGCTTCCTTTCTTCCTTCTTGCTCTCCACCCTCTCAGTTTTTTACCCATAGTGCCACTCCAAAATCAAACCATAGCTCTCTAGTCTTGGGTAGTGTCATAACCTCTGTACCATGGGCTTCCACTGTCTTGGGTTAGCGTTCTTTTGCTTGAGGGTATACTCGAGCAGACTATTCTATCCTATTTCTTTTCCTCTTGTTTTGTTGAAATTGTTATAGCTTATATAGGAGATATTTATTTTAATGTTATAACTCTTCTTAAAATACTTTAGTTTCCTTTTTTCCTTTCCTCGCTGGGCTATTTTCCCTGTTGGAGCCCCTGGGCTTATAGCATCCTGCTTTTCTAACTAGTGTTGTAGCTTAGCAAGTAATGATATTAATAATAATAATAATAAGTGGTTTTCCCCCGTTTCCTAAGGATACTGAATAGTCTCATAGGCACCAGTGCCGGGAATTCTAACCCAATTTTTTTAAATACAATCCAATTCAATCATTAGATCAATTCCTACACGGTTGAAAGCATTTCCGCCAAACTTGAAAGAAAGATACCTCATCATGCAAAGTTGTGCATAAATTGCCCCTCTGTCCCTCCATCATTGTGTCAATCAGGAATGCCTTGTTACCGCAATTTATCTTATTCAGTTAAAGGGATTTTAGCCAATCACTGGGCAAAGATAGCCCATCATGCATGAATGGACGGGAGGGGAGATAGTCCAGCTGTCTCTCTCTGTCATTTCATCAGTCAAAGCTTGGCGTTGTAACTCCATTTTGATTGAGGAGATTTCGGTTAAATTTGGTACAGAACATGGGGTAAAGGTGAAGAGGCTATGATTATTTGTCACGTATAGATTTATCAAAATTTCTGATAGATAATCATTCTTCTCTGCTATTTTGTATTAATATATATATACACTATATATATATATATATATATATATATATATATATATATATATATATATATATATATATATATATATATATATACATTAATACGAGAGAGAGAGAGAGAGAGAGAGAGAGAGAGAGAGAGAGAGAGAGAGAGAGAGAGAGAGAGAGAGGATGTTAATAAAGACATATTTACTTTATGAAAAACGAATTGAACCTTGAATATTGATTCTTACTTTCTTTTTATAACCTTATCTCGACTATATATCCGGTCCAAGATAGTTGTGGCTTAGTAACCTGTCAAGAATAGCATAAAATGTTAGGACTTAAAATTATATTTTCTGCGATGTGGATTTTGGATTTTGTTATATATACTCTGTGTATATATATATATATATATATATATATATATATATATATATATATATGTATATATATATATATGTATATATATATATATATATATATATATATATATATATATGTATATATATATATATACTGTATGTCTGATCAGGAGGCAAGGCTATGGTGTGCGTCGTTTTTTTTATAGATAAGGATTCTAAATAAACGTATTTATAAGATAATAAGTTTTTACTCTGATCAGCTCTATTTAAACTTCAAAGAACAGTTTTGCCATGAAGGCTCTACTTTAAATAATATCATGCAATGAGGATGTCTTGATGGAAAATCTCCATAACCAAAGCAGGAACTGCTCTAAGAACCTAATCTCACCAAGGGCATTAATAAGCAATTGAGCTGTTCAACTCGAGATATTGGGAGCTTCTGACATGTTCGCTCGGTGCAATTTCATCTTAGTTCTCTCGGTGGATGTTGAAGTTCCCGACCTTGGATGCATGGCTCTCAGCTGATTCGTGTTTGGCAGTTGACTGATCGCATGATCTATCCCATTTTGCATATTGAATCTCTCTGGCCATCGCCTCTCTCAGATATTAGAAATTCAGGTACGCTCGTTATGTTAATTGTATTGTTCGAATGGTGGATAGGATTCGGATATAGTGTTAGAAATATAAACTATATATATATATATACAGTATATATATATATATATATATATATATATATATATATATATATATGTGTGTGTGTGTGTGTGTGTGTGTTTGTATGAATAGATAGCAAATATTCATCCTATGGAAAAGTTTATTTTTTTTTTATTGAAAACTGTCCTTAACGACATAATTCATTTTTGTGTACGTCCAATCGCAAGCGTGTTTCTGACACACATTTTTATTATGTAATTGGAAATTAATATTTTTATTAAATAATTAGAAATTAATACATCTTCCTTAGTTTGTTAATATTAATCAACAGATTTTATTGTTTTGAACCAATATTTAGCTTTATTTTAGAAAAAAAAGTATGCCAAACGCTGGACTTTTGTGCGTGGTAACCAAGAAGGAGAATCATGTGTTAAAGGGTCTGTTAAGCATAATATCTTGGCATGGCAACTTCTCCTACGCTGTCAAGTGTATGCCAGTCAAAAATGATGCATAGTTAGACCATCATGCTCAGATGTGAGGGAAGTATGTTTTTTTCCTTAGCTTATTTCACACTAGCCTTGTCATAGGAATTCATTATATTTGCATAATGGAATTAAATTAACCTAGGTGCAGATGTTCGTGATTGGATGTCTTTGGTCTATCCTATAGGCTATTCACCACTGTGCCAGTCATAATTATCCTTGATTACCTACGTCAACGAAGTTGGAAGGAGGTTATGTTTTACCCTTGTTGGTGTGTTTCTTTGTGCGGGTGTGAATGTTTGTTTGTGAACAGCTTCCTGACCACGATTTTAATCGTAGAGTAATGAAACTTGCAGGGATTAATTGTTATGTAAAAAGCTGGAAATTATTAAATTTTGGAAGGTCAAGGTTAAAGGTCAATGTCCAATTCATGTAATCAGCCATAAGTTTGGACATCGTTGTCACAGACGTCAACCCTAGTTCATATATGAGTTTATGAAAATCCAAACCAATTAATACATGTTAAGGTCAAAAGTCAAGGTCAAGGTCGAGCAAAAGTCGAGAAATAAGGTGCCGTGGACGAGGTCTGCGCTCTACTGAGTGCCTCTCTAGTTTTCAGTATGTTTAGATCTATGATAAAGTAAAATTTGGTCAGGAAAGACCTCAAACATTTTATCAAAAAGTGTTTTCAGTATTTCATCGTTAGGTGTGCTCTGAGAAAGTTGTTTCAGGATTTTGCAATGTTATTAGATTTTATTTTATTCATAGGGGTGAGAGGGGTGTATAGACTAAACAATTTTTTTTTCTATTTTTCTCTTTCTAACTTTTTAACTTTCTATTGATAATGTAGAATAAGATTTACTTTAGATTATTAGAATAAGTATTAAATTAATAACTTTTTATCTAACACTTGTATTTCATGTTATTTATATATATGTATATATATATATATATATATATAAATATATATATATATATATATATATATATATATATATATATGTATATATATATATATAATCATCAGTTGTTACTAGTCCGCTGCAGAACATAGGCCTCAGATATATATATATATATATATATATATATATATATATATATATATATATATATATATGTGTGTGTGTGTATGTATGTATGTATGTGTGTGTATCTATGTGTGTGCACGCGTGCGCATTTATAACCTCACCCAATCACAAAATCATAACGTCCGTTTTTTAATATTAAAAAAAAAAAACACTTAATAAAGTAGACAAGACAAGTTTCGCCATTCGGAAGATAATGATGCCAGAGAACTTCAAATCAATCAATCAATCAATCAGAAGATAATGATAATGCAATATGCAGGCAGTATTGCTTCCATTTGTTTTGTAATGGAAATTTTGTTTTAGCGTGCTAATACCTCTAGCACGAATACAACTGTTGTTAATCGTACTCCTGTTATAAATTGACATAAAAGCAAATATTTGGAACAAATTTTCTTATTCGCTGCTAAGAGGAATGAGAAAATGGTTTGATAACTTATGCGTTTAATGTCGGTTAGTTTTCTGTATATTTCGGTGAATTAGATATGAATATTGAAGTATTCGTTGGGGGTTATGATAAGATATCAGAATAATGATGAATATTTTGATTAATGCAATGCTTTCTGTAAAGCAGTTAGGTGATAAATTTGTAAATTTCATGATTAGTGTATCATCTGGAACACATTTTCTTACTGTGTGGTAAAAGGAATTAGAAAATTGTTCGGTAAATTATGCGTAAATGTCTGTAAAATGGGGTAAAAAGCTTTTTCCTCAATATTTTCCTCGAGTGTTTTGGTTAATTTTGAGGCAGTTATGGGTGTAACAACATACTCGTATGTAAACATGAAATAATAATCGTATTTTGATGAAATAAAAAGGAATGCTGAATGCTAAAGAATGCTTAGGGGTTATGTTAAGTTACCGGTATAATAATGATACGTTTTATATCAGTGGAAGATTTATCTCGGTAAAACAGTAACGTGATAGATTTGGAAATACGTTTAGAGTTTCGTTGAATATTTTGTGGATTGCTGAAAACAATTCATCCGAAAATATGCGCACTGCGGCGATGCCTTTTCTGTGGAATAATGAGAAATACTGGATATAATGATGGAATGTTCTCTGTGGCACAAACACACTCTTTGTTAAGTATACTTTCAGAAATTGTAAATATTTTTCTCTTATTGAGTCTCAGTAAAAATGAATTTTTAGATAGCTCGACGGGTTTTCCTCTTTACAAAATAAATTAGAAAAGCACTCTGAGAGTGCAGATCTTCGCCACGGCAGCTTGCTTTCCCACAATCAGTTTAGACCGTAGGATTATTTAAAGTCTGTGTTACACCCATGTGCGAACTTAGGGTTAAGGTTCCGGTTAATTCGATCGACCTTTTATTTGACCTCGACCTTGACCTTTGACTTAGGACTTTCAAAATTGAATCACTTTCACGTCTAAACGTAACAATAATCCCTGAATGTTTCATTACTTTATGAGTAGAATTGTGGCCAGGAAGTGGTTCACAAACAAACATACGGACAAACAAAGGTGAAAACACAACCTCCTCCCAATTTCGTTGGCGGAGGAAAAAATTAACTGTTGAAAATAAAATGTAAATATTTTTCTTTTTAATGTTGTTTCAGTAAATATGAGTTTTAGATATAGCTCAATGGGTCCGCATATTATACGAAAAAAAAAGAAAAAAAAGTTAACTGCTCGACACGTTGTAATCGGAATGCTCTTGAAAGCGATGATTCAGAGGTGAATAAAAGGTCAGATGAGAATGACCATATTTGAAAGGTCACCCAAAGAATGAATGACAGGCCGGAAATAGCTCTCTCTCTCTCTCTCTCTCTCTCTCTCTCTCTCTCTCTCTCTCTCTCTCTCTCTCTCTCTCTCTCTCTCCCCCCCAATGTACTTATGACCTTCAGTTAATTAACTCTACCCAAACAAAGCTACCTATGGTTAATAGTCATCCACGATATGCAAGTAAAAGGAAAGTACTTTAAAGCTTTTGATTTTTAAAGAAACTAAGTAGTTCGTTTATTCTCATCAATATTCATGAGAGGCGATTATCCATATCCATTTGATAGTATTTTGAATGAATGTAAATTCCTTGCAATTACTGTCTTGTATGACCTCCATTACGACAGAGCCGGGCCTCAAGGTTAACATCCCCCCCTAACCCCCCCCCCCCACCTGGCTTGCATTCCTGAAAATAATTTTAAGATATGCAGGTGGAGGGGGGCCACAAGAAGGCCAGAGTGTCTCCTGAACATATGTGTGAAATAGTTAAGTTTAGAAATTTAGTGTTCCTTTTAGGACGTTTATTTTATTCGTTTTTTTATTTATTGGTTTTATCATTTATTTGCTATTCCCTTATTTGTCTGTTGGAGCTCTTGGGCTTGTAGCTTTTTATGCTTTTCTAATTCCAACCAGTGTTTTAGCTTGGCTGCTGCTGCTACTACTACTACTACTACTACTACTACTAATAATAATAATAATGATAATAATAATAATAATAATAATAAATGTAATGCCAGTTTAGCTATATAGATAATGAAAAAAGTATTCTGATCATTTTCACTCATGTTATTCTTATGAAAACCGGTAAT
>NC_090768.1:38942258-38952114 GCF_036898095.1 Palaemon carinicauda | reverse complement strand
TATGGTAAGCAGCTCTTCTAGGAGGACACTCCAAAATCAAACCATTGTTCTCTGGTTTTGGGTAGTGCTATAGCCTCTGTACCATGGTCTTCCACTGTGTTGGGTTAGAGTTCTCTTGCTTGAGGGTACACTCGAGCACACTATTCTATTTAATTTCTCTTCATCTTGTTTGGTTAAAGTTTTTATAGTTTATATAGGAAATATTTATTTTAAGGTTGCTACTGTTCTTAGAATATTTTATGTATCCTTGTTTCATTTCCTCTCTGGGCTAATTTCCCTGTTGGGGCCCCTGGGCTTATAGCATCCTGCTTTTCTAATTAGGGTTGTAGCTTAGCAATTTATAATAATAATAATAATAATAATAATAATAATAAATACCCTTAACTAGAATTTCCCCTCTAATCTGTGAAGTGATTTGATAATGCAAACATTCTGTCTTTGCTCTCAAGAGACTCCTTTTTCTACTCGAGATTGTACCTAGAGTAAATAAGAAATGCTTCCGGATACTTGAGAGAGAGAGAGAGAGAGAGAGAGAGAGAGAGAGAGAGAGAGGAGAGAGAGAGAGAGAGAGAGAGAATTGTCGTTCTGTCTTTGCACTGTCAGTTTCCGTTCTATCATTGCCATTTCCGTTATCATTATTTCATTGCGTTGTTAGTCATTGTTATATCATTGCACTGTCAATCATCATTTTATCATTTCACGGCCAATCATCACTTAATCATTACGCTGTCAGTTATTGTTATTTTATTCCACGGTCAATTGTCACTCTTTCTAACCTTGCTCTGTCCGTTATCATTATTATTACACTGTTGGTTATCATTTTATTATTGCTCTGTCACTTATTATCGCACTGCCAGTAATCACTTTACTATTGTACTCTCAGTTACCTTTCTGTCATTTCTCTGACATTTATTATTATATCGTTGTATTCTCAGTTATCGTAATACCGTTACACCATTGCCCTACAAATGATCGTGTTTGCATTTTTCTGTCAATTGTCGTTCTATCATTGCACTGTTTGTTATCATTCGTCACCGCTCGGTCAGTTATCATTCTGTTATTGCACATCAGTTATCGTTCTATTTTGCGTTTTCAGTTATTGATCTAGGTTTGCAATGTCAGTTATCATTTCATGTTCTCTCTGTCAGCCATTGTTCTATCATTGCACTGTCAGTTATCGTTCTATTATTGTGCTACTCTCAGTTATCACTAAATCACTGACTCTCAGTTATTATACTTATATTTTATTGTAATTTACCCTTCTATCAATGCACTTTCTTATCATTTTATTATTGCATTGTCATTTATTTTTTATATAATTGTACTGTCAGTTGATATCATTGCTCTTTCAATTATCGTTTTATTATAGCGCAGTCTGTTATCCCTCAGCCATTGCAATGTTTTCATTCTTTTACTGCACTGTCAATTACAGTTTTATCATTGTTCCGTCAGTTAACCTTCTATCATTGCACTGTGAGTATTTTTTTTTTTATTTCATTATAACGTAAATGATCGTTCTATAATTGCACTGCCAGTTATTGTTCTTTTATTGTTCTGTCAGTTACTATTATATCATTGCACTGTTAGTTATCGTAATGTCATTGGTATGTCAATGATAGTGTTAGCATTGCACTGTTTAAAGGTTTAAAGGTCGCTCATGAATGGCAAATGCAAGGGACAGTGACATTGCTCTAGAAAGCAGGACAATGCCCCAGAGACTGACCATTTATACATATGATCAGCGCCTAAACCCCCTCTCGACCCACGCTAGAACCAAGAAGGGCCAGGCAATGGCTGCTGATGACTCAGCAGATAGACCTTGAGGCTCCCCCAAACTCCCCATTCCTAGCTCACAAGGATTTTGAGGTTGCAGGGGCCAAAGGAACTAACGCGTTTGAGTGGGACTCGAACCCAGTCTGGCGATCACCAGTCAGGGACGTTACCACATCGGCCACTACAACCAAATTATTTTATTTTTGCGTTGTCAGGCAGAGAAAAATACAAAATCCAGTGAATCCCCTGAGAACACGTTCGCCTTCTTTTACGTGAGGCATCAGAGAGAAGTTAATGGCTCTCTTTGATTCTCTGTAAAACTTTAATTTGAAATTTAGGAACTTCTTTCCTCAATCTCTCTTTTCTCCCTGATGCCAAAGCTGACCACCAGCAAGTTTGAACCATTTCGTTAAGAGTTGATTATTAAACCACTTCGTTTCCAGGAAGAATATGGCGATACACAAACATTTTCTGTTTGAAGGATGAAAAAAGATGAAAGGTTCTGATTTAGGAGAGCAAGATGTAAAAGATGCTGTTAGAAGTAGGTAATTACATCACAGATGAAGAGTGCCTCTGATCTTGATGAAAGGTATTATGTAGTTATCAGTGAAGACCCACTACACTTATCCAGGAGTATTAGGAACTGCTGTTGCAAGGTCTTTGAAATTACAACTGGAATGTTAAAGTTTTATTGATGCTTTAGAAGACTTTCGTCGTATTTTCACTAATATATCTTAGAATTTTGATATTTGTTGTTTTTAGGTATTTTTAGATTTATAGTTCTAATTTGTATGGATGTATTGCCATTATATAAAGATAATGATTTCTTGGTAGGGTTGCCATGGTGAAAACTAGTAATTACTGGGTGAAACAGCTGTCAGAAAAAAATGAATGAATGGAGTAACTGTGATAAATTTCGCCTTTCTCTTCAAAACTCTATCCCTGAAGACAAACAAAGATACAGAAAAAGAGAAAAGTGTTGTTTTGAAATCATTAATGCCCCAAATGATTTAGCATTTCATATATATATATATATATATATATATATGTGTGTGTGTGTGTGTGTATGTGTGTGTTTGTGTGTGTGTGTGTGTGTGTGTGTGTGTGTGTGATAATAGATTAGAAATTTAAGGGGATTCTGATTTTCTTGAAGTATCAATTATATTTCATAAATTTCATAGGTTTTTCCTTTTGAAGGTCCATTCGCTTTCCCCTTCCGCGATAGAACTAGTGCAAGTCACTCATCTACGTTTAGTTTTGATTCTATGTATTCTCGGTAAGGCAGCTTTCCATTATCTTTAGTATATGGTCTGTTTTTGTCACCGATATGCCGATCTCAACAAGAGAATTTCCTGCCCCTCCCTTGGGGGCTATTAACAATCATCAGGCTGTATTTTCACTGGTCATTGGTATTCTCTGGATTGTCCAGTTTTTTTCCCCACAACTATTTCTCTGTTGGGGCCTATGGGCTTATAGCATCCTGCTTTTACAACTAGGGTTTTAGCTTAGTAAGTAATAACAATAACTGCCAAGCATTGGATCTACATCCTTAGGGAGACAGGTTTTCGCTTTCTTCCTTGTGAATTGAACATATTAAATATTTCTTTAATCTCGTTTTATTAGAGATGATAATTTATCAGTACACCCCATTGAACCTTATATCAATTAATTGATATGGATGTACACTTATTTTCACCCAAACTTTTTTTTTTTTTTTTTTTTTTTTTTTTTTTTTTTTTTTTTTTTACTACTGAAAAATCTATTTTCGTGCATACATACAATCTGTTTATTATTCTAACGAGGAATAATTCATATACTTGACATATTCTGTCAATAAGGGAATTAGCTTCAACTGTGAAACTTAAATTTTTTATTATTATTTTTTATTTTCAAACTATCAAACAGGAAAATATAGAATATATTCTATCACCAGACACTATTTTAGCATTCTTTTACTTGGGGCATCAGGAAGAAGTTAATGGTCCACTTTGGTTCTCCGCGAAACTTAAATTCGAAAACTCTCTCTCTCTCTCTCTCTCTCTCTCTCTCTCTCTCTCTCTCTCTCTCTCTCTCTCTCTCTCTCAAAAGGAAACTTAAGCAGTTTTTTTAAATATTTTAGTTGAATATATATATATATATATATATATATATATATATATATATATATATATATATCCGACATTTTTACAATCCATTTATTGTGAATTTTATGTAAATAATGTATATTGCTATGTAGCAGAATAACCATTTTATAATGGAATAAGGATTGTTTATTTTTTTACTATCTCTCTCTCTCTCTCTCTCTCTCTCTCTCTCTCTCTCTCTCTCTCTCTCTCTCTCTCTCTCTCAAAAGGAAACTTAAGCAATATTTTTTAAATGTTAGTTGAATGTATATATATCCCACATTTTAATAATCCATTTATTGCGAATTTTATTTTAATAATTTATATTGTTATGTAGCAGAATAACCATTTGATAATGGAATAAGGATTTTTTATTTTTTTACTATCTCTCTCTCTCTCTCTCTCTCTCTCTCTCTCTCTCTCTCTCTCTCTCTCTCTCTCTCTCTCTCTCTCTCCTCATCGGTATGTTTCAACCATTTCCTTGATAAAGTTGGTTAGCAGGCCACTTTGTTACCAGAAAGAAGTTGGCGATACACAAGCATTTCCACTTGGGAGGATAAAAAGACGTTGAAGGATTCTGATTCAGGAGAGCAAGTTGTGAAAGATCCTGTGAGAACCGGGTAAATCTATTACGCTGTGAGGATCGCCTCTGATCTTGTTGAAACGTGTTACACACAAGTGTGGTAAATGCTGCGTACATACTCGATCACGCGCTTTATATGTAAGGATGTATGTATATATATATATATATATATATATATATATATATATATATATATATACACAAAGTATATATGTGTATGTGTATATATATGTACATACACATATATACTTTGTATATATATATATATATATATATATATATATATATATATACATGTTTATATATACACACATATATACTGTATATATATACATATACATATATATATATATATATATATATATATATATATATACAGTATATGTGTATATATATGTATATATATACACAAAGTACATATGTGTATGTGTGTATATATATATATATACATATATATATATATATATGTGTGTGTGTGTGTGTGTGTGTGTGTGTGTCCTAAGAGTTTATGGCTACAGAGGGCGTTAAATTTCCTCTTCATTAATGGTTTTAGTTTCTAGTTAAACATGGCAGAGTCCCCTGAATTATACAAATTATTGTTTCCTCATGTTTTGTTCAATTTACTCCATTGAACCCAAATTTAGGGTCCTTCGCTATTGAAGGTAAATACTTAAAGTATTATAATGATCTCAAACCAAGTCACTGCCTAACAGCATACCCTTATTTAAAAAAAAAAATTAGGAAATCAAACGAAATGCATATAAAAATAATTTCTACTGTTCTGGGTTAGAGTTCTCGTGCTTGAGGGTACACTTGGGCACACTGTTCTATCTAATTTTTCTTCTTGTTTTGTTCAAGTTTTTATTGTTTATGTAGGAAATAATTTTTTTATTGATGTTACTGTTCTTAAAATATTTTATTTTTCCTTATTTTCTTTTCTCACTTGGCTATTTTCCCTGCTTTTCCAACTAGGGCTGTAGCCTAGCAAGTACTACTACTACTACTACTACTACTACTACTACTACTACTACTACTACTACTAATAATAATAATAATAATAATAATAATAATAATAATAATAATAATAGAAACAACCGGTAAATACATATATATTACATGAAATCAAATAGTGAAGGATTTGGATGTCATTTGTTTAATACGTATTTGTGGCTTGTTCATACTTGTGGTATACTCGAAGAAAGTAAAATAACATGTGAAATAATGTCCAAAATTGCTGTGAATGACAAGCCAGAACGACATAAGGGAACGACGTCTGATTTAAAAGTTGTATGACACCCCAACTCACCACACAATGGTCCAAATATTAGAAATTGTATTGGAATCCTTTGAAACATTAATACCATTAACATTCTTTTGCCATTGATTGAAAACATTCGGTAATGGCCAGTGGGACACCGTGTTACAGCGACAGCGAGTAGATTATGGTACTTTTTATAGCAAGTATCAAATTCTCTGATCTTGCCCCTCCCCTGACCTTACCCCTTTCCCTGTCATTCCCCTTCCCTTCAACTTTCCCTTTCCCTGTCATTCCCCTTCCCCTCGTCTTTCCCTTTCCCCTTGCATTCCCCTTTCCCCTGTCTTTTCCCTATCTCCTGCTTTCCCCTGGCCTTTTCCTCCTCTGCCTTCCTGCTTTTCCTCGTCTTCCCCTTCCCTTATTCTTCCCCGTCCCCTCATTTTTCTCTCCCCTGTAAATGGGCTAATGGTTGTGGTGGAAGGTAATAAGAAATAGGGCGTTGTTTGTTAATATCAAAATTACTATTATATTCGGGGAAAACGAAACCACTTGTAGAAATCGTATTATAGGGGTCCAGGTCTACTAACATTTAGACAGGAGAAAATTACTGTAATATTCCTATTACAAAAAATTAAAGATATGGAATTATATGACTTTAATACCGCCGTATAAGTAAAGATAGAAGGTCCTACGAATACTCTCAATCTTTCTTTCAGCAATAAAGATGAATTTGTTTTGTAAAAGACGAAAGCAAGAGATGAAATGTATCACTAAATAATTAAGTTCAATGCCACTAATGCAAAGTTAATCAGTTATTGTTACTTTTTTCATATATTTGTGAAGGCTGCCATTGTTTTCTTTTAGTATTTTGAAGAATAAATAAGTGCAAGAAGATGTGTGTCCTCTTAATCTGTTGACTAAGAAGTACGTCGCTTGTAGGGATTGGAAACGAGCAAGAGAACACTCGAGGTGAACACCAGTCAACTGAAGTCTCTCCTCATTAAATTACAAGTGACGATAATTAACTATTATCGATTTTTTAAAAACTATGATGCTGAGAAGTAGCCTATGTCACTGTGACGAGCCGAGAGAAGGTTGTGACTCAAAGGCAGGTTGAAAGCAACTGAGTAAATTTATTATAGAACACTCTCCTTTATATACAAAAGGTCAAAGCAACAAGAAATTTCATGTTTGAAAAACAGACACTGTTACAGAGGAGAAAAGCAGACCTCTTTAATTTGGTTCATTTTAGTGCGAGGGAAGAGCGAAGATACAAGCATAATATATATATATATATATATATATATATATATATATATATATATATATACAAAATGAATTATGTACGATCGTGTGACTTACGGTTGGTACATCACTAATCCCTTTGTTTACATGTAGAACTATTGTGGCTAACCAACTCAAAAGGCAGAACCAAAATGAGATTGAATGAGGTAGGAACCTGAATCACTTTCATAATTGTTTTGGTCGTGAGTTGTATATAATAATTTCATTTATGCGTCTCGGGTTTCAAGAATTTAAGTTGTGTGATGAATTAACTTTTTAGAAAACCTGCAGAGCAGTGGATTAATGCAGATTCTGTCGATAATTGTGTAGTAATTACCTCTCGTCTACATGATTATCAATTTAAACGAAAACTTTACAAACTATCGGGTTTGGTTAGACTGGAATACAATGAACATGTAATATAGCAAAGCCAAACTTATAATGGTTGTCGTGAAAATGAACATGATGACCTTTCTATAAATTGTCAAAAACAGCTGACCTTAATTTAAAAAAAAGAAGAGAACTACGATAAATGGAAAAAGGTAGAAATGATTAGAGCAACTTTCATATTGGAAAAGCAGACAGAATTCTACAACATTAAAGTCTTCGCTATGGAAAACAGTTCAGTACGGCAAAAACAAATATTTTGAGTTTCAGTTCATTTGATAATAAAACATACTTAACTCTACCTTCGGCGCAGAAAAATGCAAATTTTATGGGCCGTGTATATGATCTAGACTTTCAAAATTCAAGAGTATTCTCTCCCTGTCTGTCTGTCTGTCATACGTATTATTTTGCATTATTGCTTATCCTATTCTTTTTTTATTCGTTATTATTACTCTTAGGTTTTTGTTCTCTCTCTCTCTCTCTCTCTCTCTCTCTCTCTCTCTCTCTCTCTCTCTCTCTCTCTCTCTCTCTCTCTCTGCTTTATTACCCAATGAAAAAATGAAATGTCTTTTAATAGATAGTCGGTGTAATCATGATGGAGTTGTACATTTTAAATTCGACATGGGCACATTTAATTTTTAACGAGCAACGGTCGAGAGAGAGAGAGAGAGAGAGAGAGAGAGAGAGAGAGAGAGAGAGAGAGAGAGAGAGAGAGAGAGAGAGAGGAAGGGGCAGGCTACAAAATAGATAATTAAAAGACAAAGCAATTTAAGAATAAGAAGGATTTACGTCTTAGTAATCTGCCCTGCAATGTATATACATGCACATGCACACACACACACACACACACACACATATATATATATATATATATATATATATATATATATATATATATATGAATGTATGTATGTATGTATACACACACACACACATATATATATATATATATATATATATATATATATATATATATAATATGCGTTTGTATTCGTTCGTTTTTCCCGCGCCAGAACTCATGATTGTTTACATATGGATGAACAAAATTGTACTCGGCAAAAGCGGGAAGACCCATGCTTGCAAGAAAGGCGATGTCGTTTGTTTTGGCAGAAGGATCAGCGAGAAGTCGCTGCTGATGATTGAGGATGTGTTTCCATCTGAAGTAGTTTGGGAGGAAGGTGGTGATCTGGGGAAGAGCAAAATGGCATCTCCACCCGAATCTTATGAGTCAGGCGATACAAAGAGAGACAAACTGGGTCGTTACTATCATCTTCTATTTCCTCTTTTACGAGATCCCAAGTGGGTCTCTTTTTCTTCTTCTTCTTCTTCTCCTTCTTCTTCTTCTTCTTCTTCTTCTTCTTCTTCTTGCGTCATCATCGGAGGCATTTTGGGAGGCTGTGATGCACCGATCCAATTTCGGCATCTCTTGATGGCCTCTCCTGTAGTGGGCTATCATCAGCATCTGCTGATATATACGTGTCTTTGTTGACCCTGGAAATCTTTGATCTCTCTCTCTCTCTCTCTCTCTCTCTCTCTCTCTCTCTCTCTCTCTCTCTCTCTCAGTATTTACATTCTGCCTGTTGACATCTTTGATACGCAAATGATATTGGCATTTAAAGATATTGATGCAAGTCATATTTCCTTTATAATGAGACTTACTTTAAGTCAATGCTTTGCCGAATAAGAAACTAAAGTTTTCGCTGGTAAATATTTTGAAACTTGAATTATATTATGGGATATATCTTTTATTGTTATGACTAAATCTAGCGTAAGTTTTGATCGGTGAATTGTTTGTTTTAGTATTACTTCTTTTTGTGTATCAAATATTTTAAATGTTATTATTTATGGTGTATACATACGATTAAATTTACTCTCTCTCTCTCTCTCTCTCTCTCTCTCTCTCTCTCTCTCTCTCTCTCTCTCTCTCTCTCTCTCTCTCTCTCTCTCTCTCTCTCTCTCTCTCTCCATATATATAGATAGATAGATACATAGGTAGTTTATTTGTAATCAACATAGTTTATGAGCATTAAAGAATTGAATTTTTTTTTATTTGATAAACATAAGCCACCTGAGATCATTAAACATTTATAATATTATTTAGTTTCAAAAACTTTTTTTAGATTAATGTCGTCGGTATTATTAATCTTTTCAAGCTTTTATAGGAAGTAAGATTATTAAGCATTTATCTTTGACCAAGCCCATGTAACGAACCAACACGTGAGCTATGAACATTCACGATTCAAGTACTGAAATCAGTCAAAATCCAACCCCGTAATATATATATATATATATATATATATATATATATATATATATATATATATATATATATATATATATATATATATATATATATATATATATATATATATATATATATATGTATATATATATATATATATATATATATATATATATATATCCTGTCACGCTGAGCAGTAACCACTCGGA
>NC_090768.1:38937258-38939758 GCF_036898095.1 Palaemon carinicauda | reverse complement strand
ATAGTCAGTCAAGGGATAAGTTCTTTATATGATTTTGACATAGCGAGAGGAAACTTTTAAGCATTACATATATTTTGTAAAATGTTTGACCAAGTTTTTATTAAATTGTTGAGAAGGTCAGACATGGTTCGTGGATCTATTGAATTTTTGGTGACGGGAAGAAAAAGCTAGATTCCGATATAATTTAGTGTAACTTTTAGTTATATAACTACGATTATTATTATTATTGTTATTATTATTATTATTATTATTATTATTATTAGTAGTAGTAGTAGTAGTAGTAGTAGTAGTAGTAGTAGTAGTAGTAGTAGTAGTAGTAGCATTATAATTATTATTTAACGCTAAATCAGACATTAGAGCTTAATTCTTGAAACAATCTTTCAGTTCCTACCCAAAATATTTTGCATTTAACTGAGATGACAAATGTAGTAAAAGTCCGAAGTCTTGGAACTTACTCATTTTTATTGATTTTTCAAAAGAAAGGTTCTGTTAATGAAGAGAATCTAATATATTCTGATATACAAATAGCAATAACCATATTTTCCATATTTATTTTCTTTTGTTTGAGCGTGACAGGCTCCCCTTTATCATTTTTTTTCAAATGCCATATTATTTTTTACCTTAACCATTTCTTTTTAGGGTTTTCCCTTGTTAAATGTTTACTGATATATTAAACCGTGAGAGAGACAAGAGAACCCTAATGTGAAATGGAATATATAGGTTGTTTGAGGTGGATGTTAAGTTTTATTCATTTGATTTTAACGAATTTCTCTAGAATTTTTGTAGATTTTTTTTAATATTCCTGTAATGTGTTGTCAAGTTCCTTCTAACGAAATTCGACAATGTGTGTAATAACACGTCTTTCTTTTGTTCATTTTACTTTTCTGTTGGTGTGTCTTCGAAGTGTTAGAAAAAATAAAACCGTTGTTGAATTTTAGTTCAGGTGTGTGTGTTTGCCAGGGTACAGTTGATAAAGTTTTGGAAGAGATAAAGTAGATACGGGGAGGGATGTAGGAATATATTATCATATTCGGTTGAATCCAAACAAAATATGAAAAAAAAAATCTAATTTTGTTCTTAAGTTAGGTGAATGACCCTTGAGGCAACTGGAAATTGTATTTTATATCAAGCCGTAGAATAAATATTGTAAGAGTATTTATTGCTTTGTAAGTGAGTGTATACCTGGATTTCCCAAATATATTTTGAAAGACTGTTATTGCATTTGGTTGTAATCTCACCTCTTCGATTTTTACTATTTTTTATATAATTTTTGAAGGTTTTAATTTTTCATAGACCGACTACTCTTCAACATATCTGCTGAAAATATTAAGCTTTCTTTCCGCAGGTTTTGCCTCATGTTTTGTCTTGCTTATTTCATATGGATTTTTCCGTGACTATATTTGTACATAACATGGGATTTTTCATTCAGTGGATACTCATATTCTTCTTTTATGTATTTTCATTCTTTTATGTTTTCCTTTGATCTCGTTATATGATTATTCCTATAGGTTATTGGACATTTTGAGAATGATATGTTGTATATAAATAGTATAACATACGATCTATCATGCATCCATCTGATAATTTTGTAATATTTGACACATCTCATTGGGATTTGACTTTATTTGTATTTAAGATTGCCTCTTTTATGTGTGTGTATATATATATATATATATATATATATATATATATATATATATATATATATATATATATATATATATGGATAAATATCATCACAATATTGTGCTCAAATAGCAATAAATTTCTACCTCATACTTGGGATCGAACCCTAGCCCCTTCTAATGAAAGGCCAGGTCGCTTCCAACCATGCTACCAGAGACCATAAAAGAAGTTGGAACCTAACTGCTAATCTGCAGTTCAGGATTTACCTGGCGAGACATCAGTCTCTTTACCAGCGGGTTTTCCCCGACTTCCAGGACCACCAGGTGACACAATTAGTAATTAATTTAAATTACTCCTTATGAGTCAATATGGATAAATATGAGCACAATGTCGTGCTTAAATAGAAATAAATTTCTACCTCATACTTGGGATCGAACCCTAGCCCCTTCTAATGAAAGGCCCAGTCGTTTCCAACCATGCCACGTATTTTATATATATATATATCTATATATATATATATATATATATATATATATATATATATATATATATATATATATATATATATATATATATATATATAATTTTTATTAGAATATTTAATGTTGGTTTTTCCTATCATAACAATTTTAAAGAAATCTTCATTCTTATCGTATAAGGCCTTTATTCAATCTTGGTATCCGAGAAAGTTGATATATTGTCACCACTGACTTGTGCAGTTCAAATCACCCAGAGAAAAAAAAATGGGGAAAGAAGGAACCACTGTTGTTATTCGCTGTAAATTCCATTAGTTCTCGGCGATATGAAACCACACCCAATCTTTGCACCCTTGCAGTCATTTTCTCGTTCTTAGGACCCCCAACCCCTCTCCAAA
>NC_090768.1:38919758-38929758 GCF_036898095.1 Palaemon carinicauda | reverse complement strand
TGAAATAGGTGTCATTTTCACGTTTCGATTGCACGATAAACCAGTTATCTTTATTTTATGTTCTTATTTTCAGTTAATAGCATTCACATCTACTTACAACTACACTAACAAGTTCAGAAAAAAGATAGTTTTAAACCTATTGTTGTCCAATAAGGTACCATAATCCTCATATATAGACTTGCAAGAAGGGAAACTGTCGGTCTGTACTATGCTTATATATTCTTAAATGTATCTGTCCGTTAATGTATACGTTATACTTAACTTTACGTTGTAAATCATACACAATGGAAGGAATCTGTCAAAGGAATCTTGCGTAGATTTGCATTGAAGAGAGATAGCTCATCTATCGCAATTTCTCTCACACGATTGAATGGATTTCTAGCAAATGTGGATTGATTGATTGATTTAAGATTTTCTGGGATTATTTGTCGCGCATAGAATTGCATGATTGGAGATGGGTGTCTGTTGGATTTTTTTATAGATCGAAATGATCCCAGAGATGAATTGCATGTGGATTTTTTTTTTCACTTTGGGAATACATTGTGATAATTTTCTTTGATTCAAGTTATTAATTTATGCATTTAAACTATCGTTGATTTTTTATAGTTACTTTGCTAAACAATACTCTTACATTTTCTAATGACACACTGTTCTTTAGCTTTTACCTCGGATAGTCAGTAAAACCTTTTAACCTCGTGAAAGCATGCATAATGAAATTCAAGCTTAGTTTTACTTTTCGTAAATTAGCATCCATTTCCATTTTCCCAAGTTCTCTCTCTCTCTCTCTCTCTCTCTCTCTCTCTCTCTCTCTCTCTCTCTCTCTCTCTCTCTCTCTCTCTCTCTCTCTCTCTCTCTCTCTTTTAACTTTTATTGAAAAATCTTAATTACCTGTGGTCGGCGGAGGTTAGTTGACACCAACTTGCACTCTAACTCGTTACCTGATCTTTAGCAGAATTCTACACGGTTATATTTTTTATTGTTCCATTTTATTTAACTTTTTGTTTTTCATCTGTTTTAGTTGAAGTCTATTTCTGACTAGTTTTTATAGTTTATATAGGAAATATTCATTTTAATGTTGTTACTGTTCTTAAAATATTTTATTTTTCCTTGTTTCCTTTCCTCACTGGGCTGTTTTTCCTGTTGGGGCCCCTGGGCTTATAGCATCCTGCTCTTCCAACTAGGGTTGTAGCTTAGCAAATAATAATAATAATAATAATAATAATAATAATGATAATAATAATAATAGTCCTCCCCCAAAACTTCTCTTCTTAATTCACCCTCTAGAGAACCTAAATTTGTAATCACACAATTGTAATGGAAATTTCATCATATTTGCATTTCGTATTTCTGTATTGTATTTCGGACCACATAAGTTTAAAAATAAATGAAGTGCGTCATGACTAAGTATATTGACGTCAAACTCATCCTTTTGCTATTTTACTCACTGCCCTTATCCTCTTAGAGATATTTTTCCGCCTGCATTCATTCGACACTGAATAATTCGTTGATTTCTTTTTATTTCTACATTTTTATATCACTAAATTTTACTACTTTCACATGTTAATTTTCTTGTGTTGTCCTTTGGTTTCATATTTGTTGCAGATGCTGTTACTCAACTATCAATTTATTTTGTAATTTCTAATTCATCATTCCAGCTAATATTCTCTGATGTTTTTCATTCTAATAAACTCTTCCCGACTAATGGCATTTAAGAGCTTTTCCTCTTGAATCAAGATCGGTCTTCAGTATCGTGCAGAGATGTCCCAAACGCTTTTTTTTTTTTTTTTTTTTTTTTTTTTTTTTTGGACATGAAAGGACTCTGTGCGGGAGTACTGTTAGGTGATAGCTGAGAGACGAGGTGAATTCAGCTAACTTTATTTCAACGGATCATGAGTTTATATACAAGCTGTTCCGAGCAAGAACGTCACAAAAATTAAAACTAAATAATTCATGAAGAGTGAGGCAGAAACAGGTTGTTATCAGTACGAGCGTGTGTGAAACACGTGCAATGCAACTCATGATAATCTTTTGGGTCTCTTTTATTGCACCCAGTTCTTTTACTTCTGATGCAAGGTTTTTCCCCTATTGAACATCCTTCTGTTAGCTAAAACACTGCAGTTGTCCCAAGGAATCCTCAGGGATTATCATAGTCATCGGTATGCAACCTTCCAAAGTTCTTGGTGTGTGATCTCACTAGACACATCCATCATCTACACGAGAGAGCCTTACCTTACCTTATTTTTTGTTTGGGTTCCCCCAGGTCCCTCAGTGTGAGGCACTTCGTATATCCACCAGAGAGTTGCTAATACATCTTCCGGTGTATTTTGCATCTTCCAGTCTTGGATGGTCTGGGATGCATCTTAGGTATTTATCGAGGTGATTTTTAAACGCATCTACGCTCACTCCTGATATGTTTCTTAGATGAGCTGGCAGCACATTGAATAGTCGCTGCATTATCGATGCTGGTGCGTAGTGGATTAATGTCCTGTGCGCCTTTCTCAGTTTACCTGGAATGCTTTTTGGCACTATTAATCTACCTCGGCTTGCTCTTTCTGATACTTTAAGCTCCATGATGTTTTCAGCAATTCCTTCTATTTGCTTCTATGCTTGTATTATCATGTAGCGTTCTCTTCTCCTTTCTAGACTGTGTAGTTTTAAAAATTGCAGTCTTTCCCAGTAATCAAGGTCCTTAACTTCTTCTATTCTAGCAGTATAGGACCTTTGTACACTCTCTATTTGCGCAATATCCTTTTGGTAGTGTGGGTACCATATCACATTGCAGTACTCGAGTGTACTACGCACATAAGTTTTGTAAAGCATAATCATGTGTTCAGCTTTTCTTGTTTTAAAGTGTCTGAATAACATTCCCATTTTTGCTTTACATTTAGCCAACAGTGTTGCTATTTGGTCGTTGCATAACATATTCCTATTTAAAATTACACCAAGGTCTTTAATTGCTTCCTTGTTTGTGATTGTCTCATTATTAGGTCCCTTGTATGCATACACCATTCCTTCTCTGTTTCCATAATTTATTGATTCGAATTTATCGGAGTTAAATACCATCCTATTTATCTCCGCCCATTCATATATTTTGTTTAGATCTCTTTGTAGTGAGTTCCTATCTTCATCACAAGTAATTTCTCTACTTATTCTTGTGTCATCGGCGAAACTTCTCACTACGGAGTTTTCAACATCACAGTCTATGTCTGAGATCATAATAACAAATAGCAGTGCAGCTAATACCGTACCTTGGGGCACACCAGATATTACCTGGGCTTCATCTGATTTCTCGTCATTTGCAACCACTATCTGTTTTCTGTTTTGCAGGAATTCTTTTACCCATTTTCCTATCTTTCCCACAATATTATGCTTTCTCATTTTTTTCTCCAATATGTTATGGTCTACCTTGTCAAAGGCTTTTGCAAAATCTAGATAGATCACATCTGTGTCTTTTTCATTTATCATATTATTGTATATGTTTTCATAGTGAGCTATCAGTTGGGTCTGTGTACTTTTTCCAGGTACGAAACCGTGTTGACCCATATTAAACAAATTATTTTTGACCAAATGGTTCATTATTTTCTTTTTTATTACCCTCTCATACACTTTCATAATATGTGATGTTAGACTAACAGGTCTATAATTGCTTGCCTCTAGTCTTGATCCACTTTTGAAGATAGGGGTTATATATGCTAATTTATGTTTAACATATATCTCGCTCATATCTATACTCTGTCTTAGCAGTATTGCAAGTGGCTTCGCGATAGTGTTTGCAGTTTTTTTTAACAAAATCGCTGGAACTCCATCTGGTCCGGCTGCCGATCCATATTTAATTTCGTTTATAGCCGTGACAATATCTGCTTCATTAATATCTATATCCGTTAGATATTCAACATTTTCTTCTCTCATTTCTGTTTCATTATTCTCATTCGCAATTCTTGGCGTGAACTCACTCTTATATTTTTCTGCTAATATGTTGCATATTTCCTTTTTTTCATTCGTTAGCCGTCCTTCAATTCTTAGAGGGCCTATTTCTATTCTCCTTTTATTCATCTTTTTTGCATAGGAGTAAAGTACTTTGGGGTTTCTTTTTATATTTTGAAGTGTCCTTTCTTTTAAGTCCCTTTTTTCATTTTCTTTCGACTGTATAATCTTTTGTTCTGCATTTTCTATCTTACATTTTATTTCCCTCATTTTCCACACATTTTTTTTTTTTTTTTGCAAGATTTTTCTTCCACTTTTTAATTTTCTGAAATAAGATCCTTCTGTCTCTTGGTATGCACGTCTTTTGTTTATTGTTTTTTTTCGGTACATATTTTTTCAAAAATTTTCTCCAGTATTTTGTACAGTATATCCGTATTTACCTGTATATTATCACTTATAAATACATTTTTCCATTCTTTATTCAGTTCTTCATTTATTTCTGACCATTTTATATTCTTACTGTAAAAGTTATATTTTCCATATCCTTCCCAAAGTTTTGTGCTTTTATTAATTCTGTGATCACTTGCTTTGGAATGAACTATCAATTCTATGACATTGTGGTCTGAAATTCCCGTGTTATACACTATTATTTCTTTAACATAATTCACCTCATTCACAAATACTAGATCTAGGACATTTTCCTTTCTTGTTGGAATGTGGTTTATTTGTTGCATATTATGTTCTAATAGCATATCTTGAAGCTTTTCAAATTGCCTCTTATCTTCTGTGCTACTATTACTATCTTTTTTCTATGTATACATACAACCACTTTCTTCTATCCGTTCTTTCCAATCCACGAAAGGAAAGTTAAAATCTCCGGATAGGAGTATATTCCAGTCTTTATGGTTTCTACATATATCATCTATTTTTTCTATTATTATGTCAAACTCCTTAGTGTTTGGGGGTCTGTAAACTACAATATTCATTAGTTTTTCAAATTCAAATTCTACCGCAATCAATTCACATTCTGTGTTGCTGTATTTTTCACATACTTTTCCTTGATTTATGTCTCTTCCATATATTGCAGTTCCCCCTTGATTCCTATTTTTTCTGTCTGATCTATAAGTTTGGAAACCCTTTATCTGGTCATCACTGCCAGTCTCTTGGGAATACCATGTTTCACTTATATTTAATATATCTATTTTTTCAATTTGGGTTAGTTCTTCTAAGAACTCTATTTTCCTTTTAGAGTTAATCGTGACTAAACCCTGTGCATTCATTACTATTATGGTTTGTGTTTCATCCCCATTATTTAATATTGGTAATAATATGGATTCTCCCATGCTTCCTTCCTGTTCTGATATGATGTTCTTTTCTTCATTTCCCGGAATTCTGCCATTAAAAAATCCAACTTTTCTATTATATTTGCTCTTTCGCCTTCATATTTATTTGTGTGTGTATACCTGCAACTGTCCCCATATCTGCACCAACCCCTGTCATTATAGATGCATTCTTTGTAGTTGGGCTCTAAATGTGCAGGTTTGGGTTGAAAGGCCTCATATCTTGGGGCTCTTGGTTCAAAGCGCGGTATATACACGGCCTGCTTTTTTGTTTCTTTTTTTGTTTCTTTTTTGCTTTCATTTTTCTTTTCAGTTTGCTGAGTTTTCTTACTTTCATTCATGGTTGCAGGATGCATATATCGACATTTTTTGTTGTAAATGCATCCTTTTCCTTCTTTTAGGTTTTTGCATATTTTTGGATGGAGATCTCTGCATTCGTCTCCATATCCGTCTAAATACGCACATTTACCATATTTTTCATAATTATGGCATATCTTTGGATGCTTGTAGTAGCATCTTTCGCCAAATCTGCAATTCCCTCTTTTCAGCATATTGCAGACTATATCCTTCTTTTCTATTTTTTCTTGTTCTTGCTCTTCCCTAAAATTATGTAGGTCCGGGTAGAGTCTCTTGGGTCTATTATTTGTTTCCATCTGGTAATTTATTTCTTCATAAGTATGTTGTTGGATGGCATCATAGGTTATATCAATGATTTCTTCTGCATCCTTACACATATCCTGTTCATTGTTCTCTTCTTCTTCTTTTTCTTCTTCTTCTTCTTCTGTTTCTTCTTCTTCCTCTTCTTTATCTTCAACTATTTGCAGATTTAGTCTCGACTTAATTATATTTTCTATCCAGACTAAGCATGTTGAGCAGAATACCTTTGTGTCTTTATTTTTTATTTTTTGCTGTATTTCAGCACATGTGGGATGTGTTGGGACATGACAGGCATCACATTTTCTAATCAATTGTTGAGGATTATTAATGGAATACCATATGTTACATGTATTACACCATTTTGGCATTCTTTTTCCCATTGCATCAATCAGCATATTCACCATATTGGACTTCTTATTGTTCTTTGATGGAATGTGTTGATTGATGTAGACTTTCTTTATAAGTCTCTTTAACACTTGGATTTTCTTTGGAATTTCTTCTATTATTTTGCTGATGTTTTCCGCAGATTTGCTCCAGTTTATTGGATCATATTGTTTCAATATGTCTGCGAATATTTTTCCGTCACATTGGTTGACGTTACTAGTGACCTCTGTTATCAGACGGTCGAGCTCCTGTTTCGCCAACTCATGGAATTTATTTTTGCCGAGTCCAGCGATGTCTCTCCAAGCCTTGCCCGTGTTGTACATAGCCATCTTGATTAGATTTTTAGTAATTCACAAGATAACTATTCTATGCCGACGTTTTATCCCACTTCTCCGACCTCAAACTAATCACTGACTATTCACGAAAACTTGTAGCTATATTGCACTCGATAGCCTTTTGTTATCCGCGTTAAATCATGATATTTATAGGGTCTCAAAAGTGTAATCACTCACCGGCACACAGATACAAAACTGAGAGAGAGAGAGAGAGAGAGAGAGAGAGAGAGAGAGAGAGAGAGAGAGAGAGAGAGAGAGAGAGAGACAGAGAGAGAGAGAGAGAGAGAGAGAGAGAGAGAGAGAGAGAGAACTTCAACAGCGAAGGTAACGATTCTCCTTATTGTTTTGCAATTTTCATTGACGAAATAATTACTTCATCACGTTTCTATATTAGCTTATTTTGTTTATTATATTTATGATTACTTTATATATATATATATATATATATATATATATATATACATATATATATATATGTATATATATGTATATATATATATATATATATATATATATATGTGTATATAAATATATATATTTATATATATATGCATATATATATATATGTATATATATATATATATATATATATATATATATATATATATATATATATATATATATAGAAATCTTTGTCGTACTTTCAACTCCCGAGTCTTCCCTTGACCCCTGTTGTAACCTTAAATCACTACTAAGCGAATGATACTTCTCCATATCTCTTTCATAGGCTTATGATATATGTCTTAGCGTTATGCTTAAGCTATAATTCTTTTTTTCTTTATTGTTCTCCATTTTCTTCATTCTAAATAAGCACAAATAATTGTTCGTTTAAATATACAAAACGTAATATCCATATCTGTGCTATATTAAATTCAAGTTATGTTTTACTTATACCTGATTACGTTTCAGGGAAACGTTGCCGTTGGTAGTAATGAAATTCCATTTATTCATTCTTTTTCTATGGATATTTAACATTACGATAAAATCTTATTGGGACTTGCATTTATTCGCAAAAATCATTATGCTTTAAATCCAATATCAGTGAAATTAATCGCTTCCATATTTTCTTTATACTTCGTTTTGTTCTCCCATCGCCTGGGATTAAAGTTGTCAAATTCTGATTAAAGGTTTATGTCAAGGGTTCGTCACACATACATACACACACACACACACACACAGAAAGAATGAAAGATATGCAGGTGGTTAATTTGGATTGAAATAAACATACGTGTTCTGTTTTATTCTGAAATATTCGTCAAGGAAGTTTTTATTCATAAAATATCTTCGTTGTAACCCTTTTCATATTCTAATTCATATTCATGCTTTTAAATAATTTGATTCAACTCACGAAATATTCGTCAGACATTCTTTTAGTGATGAATCATTTATGTTTTTTTTACTCGAAATGATTTTCAGGTTTTTTTTTTTGTTTATTTACTAATGTTATTCAATTACTAAAATATTCATCAGACATTTTATTGATGAGTCCCCTCTTTATGTATTTTAATCGAAATCCTCAAATATTTTCTATTTACTAAATTGCCTCACTGGAATACTTTCAACGGTTATAGGATTCCAGAAATGAATATTCGGTACATTGAGATCTCTGACGATTATTTCAAAGCTTTTGACCTCATTTTCTCTATATAGTTTAAATACTGAAATAATCGCAAGGTCTTATTTACTGAAACTATATTTGGGAACACATTTAGAAGCTTGCAACATATATTGCCGTATTTAATGCTGATTTTGCATTCAGTTTGTCTCAAAATTATCTCTCATGATTTTAGTGATCTGTAATGAGCGATGTATTTCCATTGATTTTGGATCTCTCTCTCTCTCTCTCTCTCTCTCTCTCTCTCTCTCTCTCTCTCTCTCTCTCTCTCTCTCTCTCTCTCTCTTATGACATCGTCATTAATCATTGCGGTCATTGTATATATCGTAAATATATATTTGATATTGATGGTTTCCTAATCTTTTTATTTATTCCTATTATTGACTTCATGAAATTATACACTTTCATTTTTCAATGGTGTTTGCTTTTTTGTGTTTGAAATCAGTATTACTTACTTTGTTCTGTTGTTTCTATAATGTTATTAATGTCCAATAAGTTTAATTTTCGCGTTGATCAATGGAGGTTTATCAGAGTGCGGTGACAATAATCATCATTATCAACATTCCTATCTTTAATCAGTTTCAATTGAAATGAAATAAAGATTTTTTTATTATGTTTATAAGTGGTTCAGTCATTCCTGCCCCGTGTTTGTGCATAATTTATTTTTAGTTTAAATGTAATAGAAAGTAGCATTGTATTATCTTAGTGAGTTTTGACACTTTTTCAGGAAAGTATGATTGTTTGAGGTTTTATTAATACTGTTTAAACTCTTCTTGCGCCCCCCAACCCCCCCCCCCACCCCCCATTTTCGTGGTGTTCTAGAACACCATCATATGAGGTTTGGATCCTCAATAAGATATCAATTTAGTAGATAGCAAGTTTTACTCTATTACATGTAATCTACTTCACTCCTTCCTTTTTTAAAGTGATTTTAAGCTTTTTTTCCCTGATATTTCCATCAATAAAAGATAAAATATGCTTTAATTGTAACTACTATTTTATACGTTTACATTTCCTTTTCTGTGATCTCATGTAGTAATAATTTTAATTTTACTTTTTCAGGTGAGTTGACTCATGGATGTTCATTTTCATCTCTTAGTCAAAGGTTGGTAAGTAATGCTTTGACTTATTTGAAGAAGTTTGCTTATAGGGAGTTAGTGCCAGTAGTACACCTCACGCGGTACATTGTAGACGTTGGTAATGGGAATTTTGTGTGTCCCATTGCTCCCTAGTTTAGAACCAACTTTTTATCCTCATATTTAACAGATTTTTCTTCCTGCTGTCCAACCTCTTGAATTTACCTTATGGTACAACAGCAGGGATTCCCCCCCCCTCCCCCCAGTTGCGTCACTCCACTGAATGGCTTCCCAGGCCCCAAGGCTGCGTCACATGGCCTAAAGTTATTGACCAATACATCCATTAATGTGTCCTATTTATTATTATTATTATTATGATGATGATGATGATGATTATTATTATTATTATTATTATTATTATTCATTGGGTCCTATCAGACTCCAGTTACAAGATTGCGTGACTGTTGCGATTATGTGGGATTTATATCAAAATATCTTTATTATCAATGTTGTCGTTGTTTCTGTTTTTTATTGTTGTATAATGTTTTATCAAAGTTGGCTCTTTTCTTAAGTATAAGGTGTTAAATTCATTGATACTTGAACAACGTTTACTTGGTATGAAATCTATTTGGTTATTCTTTATTTTGAGACAAGGAATACTAAGAAAAT
>NC_090768.1:38912258-38914758 GCF_036898095.1 Palaemon carinicauda | reverse complement strand
TGAAAATGTCTAGAAAACAAATTAGAATATTTGGTTGAAAATATCTAGAAAACAAATTGGAACATTTGGTTGAAAATGTCTAGAAAAACAAATTGGAATATTTGGTTGAAAATGTCTAGAAAACAAATTGAAATATTTGGTTGAAAATGTCTAGAAAACAAATTGAAATATTTGGTTGAAAATGTCTAGAAAAACAAATTGAAATATTTGGTTGAAAATGTCTAGAAAACAAATTGAAATATTTGGTTGAAAGTGTCTAGAAAATAAATTGGAATATTTGGTTGAAAATGTCTAGAAAACAAATTGGAATATTTGGTTGAAAATGTCTAGAAAACAAATTGGAATATTTGGTTGAAAATGTCTAGAAAAACAAATTGGAGTATTTGATTGAAAATCTCTAGAAAAAAATAAATATGAGTATTGATTGAAAATGTCTAGTAAAAAAAAATTGGAGTGGATAGCTAACATTAGGATAAGTATGGTATAGTTTATTGATATGTTATATATTTATGTATGTATTTAGTGGCCTTTTAGAATAAAACTATACTCAATTCTTTCTAGTGAAGCAGATTTGCACAGACGCGCAGGGGTTCCCTTTTAGCTCGGAAAAGTTTCCTGATCGCTGATTGGTTGGACAAGATAATTCCAATCAGAAAGTAGGAAATTTTTTCGAGCTAAAAGTTCACCGCTGCGAGTCGGTGAAAATGCGCCTCATTGAAAAAAATTAGTATAGTATAGTATATCCTTGATTATTTCCAGATTGTTCACAGTTGATAGACCTAGTATGTATACTTGCAATCGCATCCATGGAAAATTTATATCCAGATTTTCAGTGGAGTGATTTTCTTTAAGGATAACTCATTTGTAGAGGGAATAGGAAAGTAAGATACACATTTATTTTCTGGGCCTCCAAGAAACTCGTTAAAGAAGGAAGCGAGGAAGATGTATCCCTGAAGGGAGTAGGAAACTTAACTCCTGAAACAGAAAGTTGTTGACTTTTGGAAAACCATTCAGGTGTGGAAAGTGAAATTCCGAAGTTAAGGATAATCGAAGGTTGTGATTTGTTTAGCACTATACTGGCCTAGTGTATAGTTATGTGTGTGTGTGTGTGTGTGTGAGAGAGAGAGAGAGAGAGAGAGAGAGAGAGAGAGAGAGAGAGATTTAGTAAATTAGAAAAGTTATCGAAGATATCACCCTTTCCCACGAGCAGGTGAAGATTATTACCCAAGGCTTTGTTGCTTAGTCTCAACACGGTATTGATTTAGATTCCTTATAGCACCCTGCCGTTAACATATTTCTTCCCTTGTGTCCTGAAGGATACTAAATTAGTCAAAACATCTGATGCATTGTTCTCTTGGTTTCTCTGTTCCTACGAAATTGTCCCTTCTACGATGATTTGACTAATTAAGTATCCTTCACTAAATTAGTCAAATCATCGGATGCATTGTTCCCTTGGTTTCTCTGTTTTAAAGAACCAAGTTGAAATTATCCTTTCCACGAATAAAGCTCTTCCAGTAACTAATCCATGAATTGACTGAATACGTCGCCAGCTTCACGCCTGATTGATTTATCGATTGGCCGGGCCGGTCCAGATTCATGAATTAGGCAACCGTGCTGACGGGATCTATACTCACGCTACTACGCTCACGTAACTTATTGGCACAATTTCTTGAAGGAGTCTCATGACCGACTTCGAGTAAGCGATGCTTCTTAACCGCGTTTTTTTTTTTTTTTTTTTTTTTTGAGGAAAATATCTAAGCGATGATTTGTTTATAGTTGACAATAAGAACTTATTATGTTAAAGTTATCTTTATCAAATAACGAAATCATTATGATGTTACAAGCGTTGCTAATGTTTTATTCTCTATTCATATTGTGTTTGATATGTGGTTCTTATTGGAACTTTGATGATAGAACTCGCATGGTCTTATATATATATATATATATATATATATATATATATATATATATATGTATGTATGTATATATGTATATGTGTGTGTATGTTTGTATGTTAATCACTGACTATACAAGTTTGCCGACCAGGGTTCGATTCCCGGCCGGTCACAAGCTCTTGTCTTTGTGTGATTTCGCCTGAGGCTCTGATCCCGAGGTCGTTAAGAGAATCCAGACATTAATGTATCAGAAATATATATGGCTAATTTGAATATGAAAAACACGTCTAAATGTGCAAAATTTACCATATATATATATATATATATATATATATATATATATATATATATATATATATATAAACATTTCCAGGCTTTTTCCATAAAAAATTATATTTTTCCCAACTACCCTAAAGCCAGAGAAAAGAATATATTTTTCAATGATATTTTTTCCCCAACATTTTTGTGAGGTTTTACAGAAGTCTCTTTAAAAACCATTACTAGGATTTTGCAGATGCTCTCTCTTTTTTCGAACTTCAGTACATAATGACTTTTCCAAGTTTTTTTTTTTTAAGGAGTCTTCTATCCAAACTGGCTTCCGTTTT
>NC_090768.1:38897258-38907258 GCF_036898095.1 Palaemon carinicauda | reverse complement strand
TCATATGTAAACTATAACGAGAGACATGTCAGCTTGTTCAACATAACATTCTCTGCAAGTTTGAACATTTAAAGTTCCACCGATTCAACTACATAATAGGAACAGTGCTCCACATTCTGGTCATAGCTGGAATAAAACTTCTAGAATACTGTGATTGATTGATTGATTTGAGGTTTTCTGGCATCCTGAGAGCCTTATGATAGAATGAACTTCATACCTAGTATTGCGAGCAGAATAGTACTGTCTAAGAAGATCTGAATGCGAGGGATATTCACAGTTATGAAATATCTTATATGCAACATGCATAACAAACTAACTGAACGACGGTGTCATAGATTAATATCTAGATCAGAAATAAGAATGTTAAAAGACCGCAAGTTCCTGTCCAACAATTTGAAATGAGAATCACTAGCTGAAGACCAGAAAGGAGAACATAGCTGAAATAAAGCAAACTGAAAGAATTAAAACACTTCTTCATACAGATTGATCACCGAAAATCTTAAATTACTTTTTAAATAATCCAATCTTTTGTGCCTTTTTAACAAGAAACCGACCGAATGTGTTTCTCAAAATTAAATTTGCTATCAAGAATCACACCTAGAATTTTAAAAGAGTTGTTTAGATTTAAAGAAACATTATCAAAACTTAGATACAAATGTTGAGGAGCCACTGTCTATGACCTTCACTGCTTAAAAGTTCCCGTAAAAAACGGTAAAAATACTGGAATAAATGTTGCCAGACATTTACCGTTTTAAAAACTGATATAAATGACGTTAAGGAGTGATATTACGGTCACCAACCCGTAAAAGATAATAGCTAAGTAGGGTAAAATTACGGTCGCCTGTATTTTACTGAAATAGGGCTGAGAACAGTATATTTTTACATTTTTTTTCAATAGTGTACTTTAAATATTGTTAGTGTTCAATAGTCCAACTGCATGCTCCATAATTTGCACCATGCACTAATTTTAATTACGTCTCTATTAAGGGATTCAGCAACCCCAAATCTACATTCAGGAGATGGAATTGAAACAAAGAGAGTAGCATCATCTGCATGTGCAGCGAGGTTGTTTTTTAGGCCAAACCACTAGTTAGCCACTGATGTTATTTTTGAATTTGGTGTTAAAATTTAATGTGGTACTGTTAAGCCTCATTTTCTTGAATATTACTAAACATACTTCTTTATTCCATGTAAGAGGAAAGGATAAACATTGGTGAACCAGAAACTAAAGCTGATTAGAATTTTATTGTGAAAATAATGTTAAAAGGAAAAGATATAATAATCGTATTCCCGTTATTTAATGAACAACGCTCCAGTAAACTTACTCTAAATTTACTTGAGAATTTTTTATAATCACCCTTAAATATGTTAACGAGTTTGTTGGTTTTTAAGCTCTTGGATTTTTACGACATTTTACAGTTTTCCGCTCCGCTAATTTGTTGTGCTTCTTTTCCTAATTAGAGCGGAATGGTTTTTTCGGAAACTTTCGCTCGGAGAGACGGATTAGCTCTTGTTTTCTTGCGAGTGTATTTTGCGAATGGGTTATCTCAAATGAGATTCCTTTCCACTTCCCGCTCCCGGGAAACTTTGGAAATCTTGAGCAAACCTTAAAAATTAAATGAGGTTTGTTTAAGGACTAGTAGTTCTCTCTCTCTCTCTCTCTCTCTCTCTCTCTCTCTCTCTCTCTCTCTCTCTCTCTCTCTCTCTCTCTCTCTCTCTCTCTCAAGTAGAATAATAAGGACTAAAAGTTTTTTCTCTTTTTCTGTCTCTGAAGCAGAATAATAAGGACTAAAATTCTCTCTCTCTCTCTCTCTCTCTCTCTCTCTCTCTCTCTCTCTCTCTCTCTCTCTCTCTCTCTCTCTCTCTGTAGTAGAATAATGACAAAGTTTTTTCTCTTTCTGTCTTTGAAATAGAATAATAAAGACTAAAAGTCTCTCTCTCTCTCTCTCTCTCTCTCTCTCTCTCTCTCTCTCTTCTCTCTCTCTCTCTCTCTGTGTAGTAGAATAATGACTAAAAGTTTTTTTCTCTCTTTCTGTCTCTGAAATAGAATAATAAGGACTAAAAGTCTCTCTCTCTCTCTCTCTCTCTCTCTCTCTCTCTCTCTCTCTCTCTCTCTCTCTCTCTCTCTCTCTCTCTCAAGTATAAATGGCAATGCTACCAAAATAAACGCCAGACTGAATTATAATTATGTTTGTGACATACTAAAACATATTTCATACATAAACAAAGTCGTAGCAAAATCAGATCCTATAATGATACACCTGTGAATTAAGCAAGGCATCATTCAAGTCTAGAAGCTACAAGAGCGAGGTTATACTCATCCTAACGTATTATAATCACCTTAACGTAAATGCAGGCTTAAATGCAGGCTCAGAATAATTATATCTGGGAACGTTAGCGTCGCGTTAAACGTTCAAAGTTACGACGTCGTTAAGTTTTCTCGGTTCATGGTGATTATTCGTTTTCTAATTCTAATTGTTTCTTTGTTCGATTAAAACCTCCCTTTTTTTTCATTTTTTCCTTTTACATCAGAGATTTACTTATTAATGTTTCTGGGAATAAGGTAAATGTTAGGGAAGCCTGACATGTGTGAGGAATTTAAATAGGTTTCTTACACAGAATGGTTTAAGAAGCAAAATAATTGTTTTAGATATTTTTTTTCTCTTTTATTATTGATGAATTAGTTCACGATTATTCTTAACAACTGACTATCTTGTTTTTTCTTTTATCGAATTTGTTTTCTAAAATTCCTAAGAGAAAGAGAGTCTAGATTTTTTTTTTCTCTTTTTGCATTTGTTGTTTAAAGTTCTTAACTGTTTATAAGGTTACTAATGTACATGATCCGTCATAAAACGACGGCTAATTATTTAGATAGGTGCGCATGCAACTACAAACAGATTCAACCCTCTCCCCCCCACCGCTTTTATAACTACAACACGGCAGTTTGGAGCAATTTGTGGTAGATTGTCGTTTCTGAGTGATTGCCGCCTAGCGTGACAGGAAAAGATATATATATATATATATGTGTGTGTCTAAATATTTATATATATATAGATATAGATATATATATATATATATATATATATATATATATATATACTGTATATATATATATGTAATACCCAGACTCTTGCGGTTTATTATATAGGAGAGATTAACAATGTTTATCGAAAAATGAGAGAGAGAGAGAGAGAGAGAGAGAGAGAGAGAGAGAGAGAGAGAGAGAGAGAGAGAGAGAGAGAGAGAGAGAGAGAGACGTCCCCCTTTTTTTAAAGTGAACCCAAGAATACAGAGCGTGTATTCATGCGCATCCGTATGAAAAGGAATCCCTTGAGGTCGAAGGTCCTTTTCTGCATCCGACGGGCATATTATGCACATCTATTTAAACTTTGCTCGTGGATGCTCGTCCGATGGCTTAAGATCTCAACCGAAAACCCTTAATATCTTGCGAGCACAGCGTCTCCGGCTTCAATGGTATTGAAACTTTCTAGTTTCACTCTGTGATATTTTGTACCAGACTCGCGGCTATCTTTCCTCGTAGAGGTATTAGAAGTATTTCGTTTTAGCGTAATGGAGTTTTTCTAGCGTAATACATAGTATCTTTTATACCCTGACCTTAAGTTAGGCTAAAGAAAAGATATAATTCGGTTTTTTTTATATTGTTCATACCTTGGCCCTAACTTGTGCTAAAGAAAAGATATAGGTAGCTTTTTTTTTATATTGTTCATACCTTGACCTTAAGTTATGCTAAAGAAAAGGTATAGGTAGTGTAACACCCGTGTGTCACACGATTGTACAAAGTAACGACATTTCTCTTATTTGTATATATTATCCTTTGTATCTTCGCTCTCTCCTCGCACTGATAGCAACTTGTATTAACCTGTCTGCCTACTCCATTGTTAACTGTTAACAGAACTGGTTGCATGTTTTTTTTTATATTATTGTTCATACCTTGGCCTTGAGTTGTGCTAAAGTAAAGATATAGGTAGCTTTTTTTATATTGTTCATACCTTGGCCTTAAGTTGTGCTAAATAAAAGATATAGGTAGCTTTTTTTATATTGTTCATACCTTGGCCTTAAGTTGTGCTAAAGAAAAGATATAGGTAGCTTTTTTATGTTGTTCATACCTTGGCCTTAAGTTGTGCTAAAGTAAAGATTTAGGTAGCTGGTTTTTTATATTGTTCATACCTTGGCCTTAAGTTGTGCTAAATAAAAGATATAGGTAACTTTTTTTTATATTGTTCATACCTTGGCCTTAAGTTTTGCGAAAGAAAAGATATATGTAGCTGTTTTTTTATATTGTTCATACCTTGGTCTTAAGTTGTGCTAAAGTAAAGATTTAGGTAGCTGGTTTTTTATATTGATCGACCTTGGCCTTGAGTTGTGCTAAAGAAAAGATATAGGTAGCTTTTTTTATATTGTTCATACCTTGGCCTTAAGTTGTGCTAAAGTAAAGATATAGGTAGCTTTTTTTTTATATTGTTCATACCTTGGCCTTAAGTTGTGCTAAAGTAAAGATATAGGTAGCTTTTTTTTATATTGTTTATACCTTGGCCTTAAGTTGTGCTGAAGTAAAGATATAGGTAGCTTTTTTTATATTGTTCATACCTTGGCCTTAAGTTGTGCTGAAGTAAAGATATAGGTAGCTTTTTTTATATTGTTTATACCTTGGCCTTAAGTTGTGCTGAAGTAAAGATATAGGTAGCTTTTTTTTATATTGTTCATACCTTGGCCTTGAGTTGTGCTATAGAAAAGATATAGGTAGCTTTTTTTATATTGTTCATACCTTGGCCTTAAGTTATGCGAAAGAAAAGATATAGGTAGCTTTTTTTATATTGTTCATACCTTGGCCTTAAGTTGTGCTAAAGTAAAGATATAGGTAGCTTTTTTTTATATTGTTTATACCTTGGCCTTAAGTTGTGCTGAAGTAAAGATATAGGTAGCTTTTTTTATATTGTTCATACCTTGGCCTTAAGTTGTGCTGAAGTAAAGATATAGGTAGCTTTTTTTATATTGTTTATACCTTGGCCTTAAGTTGTGCTGAAGTAAAGATATAGGTAGCTTTTTTTTATATTGTTCATACCTTGGCCTTGAGTTGTGCTATAGAAAAGATATAGGTAGCTTTTTTTATATTGTTTATACCTTGGCCTTAAGTTATGCGAAAGAAAAGATATAGGTAGCTGTTTTTTTTATATTGTTCATACATTGGCCTTAAGTTGTGCTAAAGAAAAGATATAGGTAGCTTTTTTTATATTGTTCATACCTTGGCCTTAAGTTGTGCTAAAGTAAAGATATAGGTAGCTGTTTTTTTTTATATTGTTCATACCTTGGCCTTAAGTTGTGCTGAAGTAAAGATATAGGTAGCTTTTTTTATATTGTTTATACCTTGGCCTTAAGTTGTGCTGAAGTAAAGATATAGGTAGCTTTTTTTATATTGTTCATACCTTGGCCTTAAGTTATGCGAAAGAAAAGATATAGGTAGCTTTTTTTATATTGTTTATACCTTGGCCTTAAGTTGTGCTGAAGTAAAGATATAGGTAGCTTTTTTTTATATTGTTCATACCTTGGCCTTGAGTTGTGCTATAGAAAAGATATAGGTAGCTTTTTTTATATTGTTTATACCTTGGCCTTAAGTTATGCGAAAGTAAAGATATAGGTAGCTGTTTTTTTTATATTGTTCATACATTGGCCTTAAGTTGTGCTAAAGAAAAGATATAGGTAGCTTTTTTTATATTGTTCATACCTTGGCCTTAAGTTGTGCTAAAGAAAAGATATAGGTAGCTTTTTTTATATTGTTCATACCTTGGCCTTAAGTTGTGCTAAAGTAAAGATATAGGTAGCTGTTTTTTTTTATATTGTTTATACCTTGGCCTTAAGTGTGCTAAAGAAAAGATATAGGTAGCTTTTTTTATATTGTTCATACCTTGGCCTTAAGTTGTGCTAAAGTAAAGATATAGGTAGCTGTTTTTTTTATATTGTTCATACATTGGCCTTAAGTTGTGCTAAAGAAAAGATATAGGTAGCTTTTTTTATATTGTTCATACCATGGCCTTAAGTTGTGCTAAAGAAAAGATATAGGTAGGTTTTTTTTATATTGTTCATACCTTGGCCTAAAGTTGTGCGAAAGAAAAGATATAGGTAGCTTTTTTTATATTGTTCATACCTTGGCCTTAAGTTGTGCTAAAGAAAAGATATAGGTAGGTTTTTTTTATATTGTTCATACCTTGGCCTAAAGTTGTGCGAAAGAAAAGATATAGGTAGCTTTTTTTATATTGTTCATACCTTGGCCTTAAGTTGTGCTAAAGAAAAGATATAGGTAGCTTTTTTTATATTATTGTTCATACCTTGACCTTAAATTTTGCAAAGGAAAAGATATAGGTAGCTTTTTTATATAATTGTTCATACCTTAACCTTAAGTTTTGCAAAGGAAAAGATATAGGTAGATTTTTTATATAATTGTTCATACCTTGACCTTAAGGTTTGCAAAGGAAAAGAATAGGTAGCATTTTTATATTATTGTTCATACCTTGACCTTAAATTTTGCAAAGGAAAAGATATAGGTCGCTTTTTTATATAATTGTTCATACCTTGACCTTAAATTTTGCAAAGGAAAAGATATAGGTAGATTTTTTATATAATTGTTCATACCTTGACCTTAAGGTTTGCAAAGGAAAAGAATAGGTAGCTTTTTTATATTATTGTTCATACCTTGACCTTAAGTTGCACTTATTTTATATATTACTTAACTTTTTTAAAAGATTTGTAAAACTTTATCATATATATACATATATATATATATATATATATATATATATATATATATATATATATATATATATATATAATGCACCCAGACACTTGCTCTTTACTGTATAAAGGACATCATTTATCCAATTTCATAAGAGAAGAAACACGAAGACGAATTCCTTCTACGACTGAAATATCTGTCTGGAGAAATATGTCAGGAGGAAAAGGAGACGAAGAAGAAAGGTAAACAAAACCCCTACACTAGTCGAGGGGGTTGGAGGGGATGGGGGGGACCCTTTCACCGTTTCCTTTCAAAACTGAAACTGGAGTGGGAAAGCTTTTTACCTGAATAAATGTAGGTGAAAAGAAAATATTTGCTCTCTCTCTCTCTCTCTCTCTCTCTCTCTCTCTCTCTCTCTCTCTCTCTCTCTCTCTCTCTCTCTCTCAGACGCTGACTCCGTTTCTTTATTTCTTCAGTGTTAAATAACTTTTGACTCCTTTTCTTTCCTTCGTTTCTTCGGGCAATAACGGAATCGGCCAATACCGGGTATGTTTACTTTAATCTTTAACTTGAATTTGCTTTCTCTCTCTCTCTCTCTCTCTCTCTCTCTCTCTCTCTCTCTCTCTCTCTCTCTCTCTCTCTCTCTCTCTCTCTCTCTCCTTTACTACCATTCGTATAATTTCAGTGATACCACCACGGCCATGTGTATTTTTAAACTTTTATCAAATTGCGTGTGTCACAGAGTGAATACAACGCTAACATGGATATCAGCATTTATTCAATATTAACTTACATATACGTTTTCAATACTGGTTAAATTTATGGTTATATTTTCGTGTTGAAGCCCCTGGGCCTATGGCATCCTGTCTTTCCAGCTAGAGTTGTAGCTTAACTACTACTACTACTACTACTACTACTACTACTACTACTACTACTACTAATAATAATAATAATAATAATAATAATAATAATAATAATAATAATAACTGGGTCTTCTGCAGCACCTCCGCACCACTTATTACTTGCAGCTATGAGCAATACGTGGGATCCAAAAGGAAACAGACAAAAATAATATGTATATTTCAGCGCTCTCTTGCGGTTGCTTGCTCACAGTTTTTTATTTTCTTTTTGGTGTGGCCATGGACGCTTGAGAGTCTTTGTCATATTTTGATATCTATTTGCTGTTGGAAGCCTTGCTGTTTACAGTTGCAAGAGTTTTGTTGTTTGTTTATCATTTGTAAGGTTCGTGGCTTGTCTCTAAACGCACGATATACTTCTGGAATTTGTCGTATGTTCAGTAATTTACTTATGGAATTCCTCGCATGTTCAGTAATTGACTTTTGGAATTTGTCGCATGTTCAGTAATTTACTTTTGGAATTTGTCGCATGTTCAGTAATTTACTTTTGGAATTTGTCGCATGTTCAGTAATTTACTTTAGGAATTTGTCGCATGTTCAGTAATTTTCTTTTGGAATTCGTCGCATGTTCAGTAATGTACGTTTGGATTTTGTTGCATGTTCAGTAATTTACTTTTGGAATTCGTCGTATGTTCAGTAATGTACGTTTGGATTTTGTCGCATGTTCAGTAATTTACTTTTGGAATTTGCCGCATATTCAGTAATTTAAATTTTGAATTTGTCGCATGTTCAGTAATTTTTTGGAATGTATTGCATGTTCTGTAATTAACTTTTGTAATTTGTCGCATGTTCAGTAATTTACATTAGGAATTTGTCGCATGTTCAGTAATTTAGATTTGGAATTTGTTGCATGTTCAGTAATTTACTTTTGGAATTTGTCGCATGTTCAGTAATTTACTTTTGTAATTTGTCGCATGTTCAGTAATTTACTTTTGTAATTTGTCGCATGTTCAGTAATTTACTTTTGTAATTTGTCGCATGTTCAGTAATTTACTTTTGGAATTTGTTGTATGTTCAGTAATTTACTTTTGGAATTTGCCGCATGTACAGTAATTTACTTTGGGAATTTGACACATGTTCAGTAATTTACCTATAGAATTTGTCGCATGTTCGGTATTTTACTTTTGGAATTTGTCGCAGGTTCAGTAATTTACTTTTAGAATTTGTCGCATGTTCGGTATTTTACTTTTGGAATTTGTCGCATGTTCAGTAATTTACTTTTGTAATTTGTCGCATGTTCAGTAATTTACTTTTGGAATTTGTCGCATGTTCAGTAATTTTCTTTTGTAATTTGCTCCCGAGCGTGGGAAGTCTGGAGAACAAATTACCCTTTCTTGACATAAAAAAGAGAACACCCTGGTTAAGTGTTATGGAGATGTTTCAAGTAAAGGGATGTTGGGCGTCTCCAAAGAGCTTTAGTCTGTCAAGGACCTTTATGGCCTAAAAGGTTAATGTATGCAAGCTTCTTTGTGACCTGCGAGGTAGGATGCTACCTGGGGATTTTCTTATAAATGCGAGATGGTTTGTCGGCATTGCGTATGATGGGGCCTTTTTTTTTTTTTTTAATTTTGATAGAGTCTTCGTTGTAAGTTGCAGTAATTAGTGTTTAGTAGTTAGTATTTTCCCCTCCCGCTTATGCATAAACTAAAAGGGGAGTCGATTTTGTGGTAGCTAGTGTCCGCGACCCGTCAAAAATGACGGCTTACTATTTAGATGGATATGCCCACACAGATTCAAACTTTCCCACTCCTAATTACAACACGGCAGTTTGGACGATTCTGGTTTCCGAGGGTACCTCCTGGGGCATCCCCTTCTCACCAGGGTATGACTACTCTCCCATTGCCTGATAGACGAGGAGAGACTAAGTGTTCCTACATTTGACAATGCTGCTAAGGGGTAACACTTCTGCTGCCCATTGCATTAACTTTGTCAATCCTATTCTTTCCTTCAGTTACTCTTCTTCTATTCCATCTGATTGCATTTGTATTGCATATTTAAGCGCCGTAATTGTATGTGAATAGAACACCTCCTACAGAAGTAATCCTGAACATTTAACTTTGTATAACCTTTTGTCTTCACCTCTTCGGTTTAAAGGTTTAAAGGATACTCATGAATGGCAGAGGCAAGGGACAGTGACATTGCCCTATCAAGCAGGACAATGCCTTAGAAACTGACCATATATACATATGATCAGCGCCCAAGTCCCCTCTCCACCCAAGTGCTATAGGCACCCCAAATCCCCCATCCTTAGCTCATAAGGATGGTGAGGTTGCAGTGACCAAAGGAACTAACGAGTTTGAGCAGTGGTGAGGTTGCAGTGACCAAAGAAACTATC
>NC_090768.1:38882258-38892258 GCF_036898095.1 Palaemon carinicauda | reverse complement strand
GCAGACTTTGTGTAGTATACATGTCTTGGTGCCCCCCCCCCCCCCTAGTTTTTGGTTTCTATGTCATGAATACTTGAAATTCTTATATGACTATTTAATTGATCATCATAACTTTATATATTTTTTCATGAAATAAAAAGAAAAGTCAAACTTTTGATGTAAAGTAAAACAAGTATGATTGTTTATTTTATTCAGTATATTTTTCATGAAATAAAAAGAAAAGTCGAACTTTTGATATTAAGTAGAACAAGTATAATTGTTTATTTTATTCAGTAACTTTTTGACTAAAGTCAGTTCCCATTGATCTAGAACATTGAAAATTGACATTCTGGATCTAAGAAGTGTCAGGAAGATTTAGTTTCGAAATTTGTTTGATAGATATTTCCTTCATTTAGACTAGACTTGGTTATACCAAGACGGTTCCTTTTCTTAAGTATATTATGATGTGAAAGGGAATTGTAGGGAGTTTGGTGTGTACCTCAGGATTCATCCCAACAAAGAGATACATAGATAGCGGATTATCGAAGTTCTTAAGTTGACTGTTTACAAAAAGTTCTGCGTTGTCTTCAGAGAATTGAAGGTATCAATTGTTATATTATTTCTGCATTAACTTTCAGTATATCTCTTCCATTGAGTTAAGCCCTGTCCACACGATCGAGCATACCCGACGGGCAAACAGTGATACCAGGCCACAATAGTTAGTGAAAATGAGGGTTGATGATGATAGAAGCTGGAAAACTAAAGGCAGGGATCTGGTAACACTGTATGATGCCAGATCCCTGTCTGTGGTTTTCCCGCTTCTGACGTCATTAACCATCATTCTTACCAACTATTGTGGTCTGGTATCACTGTTTGCCCGTCGGGCATGCTCTATCGTGTGGACAGGGCTTTACATAATAATTATAACCCTTGCAATGCATAGGCTTAAATTGAGAAATAAGCTGTAATTCACTTTAGATGTTTGAGGTAAGATATACTCCTCTGTCATAATATGTTAGAAGGACGTGTATACGAACTACTAAAATCCTCAGTATGATATCACAGTTGTTTTGGAAAATTATATTACTTATCTTCAATTTCAAGTGGTTAAGTAAATATTCATAAAGTGTAACATTAAGCAAATTATCTTGCTCATCGTTTTAAAATCAAGGAACAAAATAATGAAGCAGCATTTATTAACTACCAAAATGTAGCGACAAGCCTAACATTTGAACTCCTCTCAACTCTAAAAACCAGTATGATGCCATATACAGTAGACAGTAACAGGAATTTAAGTGTTAGAATTTATTTCAAAACATGCACATATAGACAGTAACAGGAATTTAAGCGTCAGAATTTATTTCAAAATATGCACATATAGACAGTAACAGGAATTTAAGCATTAAAATTTATTTCAAAATATGCCCATAGAGAGAGTAACAGGAATTAAGTTAGAATTTATTTCAAAATAGGCACATATAGACAGTAACAGGAATTTAAGTGTTAAAATTTATTTCAAAATATGCACCTGTAGACAGTAACAGGAATTTAAGTGTTAGAATTTATTTCAAAATATGCACCTAGAGAGAGTAACAGGAATTAAGTTAGAATTTATTTCAAAATAGGCACATATAGACAGTAACAGGAATTTAAGTGTTAGAATTTATTTCAAAATATGCACCTGTAGACAGTAACAGGAATTTAAGTGTTAGAATTTATTTCAAAATATGCACCTAGAGAGAGTAACAGGAATTAAGTTAGAATTTATTTCAAAATATGCCCATATAGACAGTAACAGGAATTTAAGTGTTAAAATTTATTTCAAAATATGCCCATATAGACAGTAACAGGAATTAAGTTAGATTTTATTTCAAAATATGCGCATATAGACAGTAACAGGGATTTAAGCGTTAAAATTTATTTCAAAATATGCACATAGAGACAGTAACAGGAATTAAGTTAGAATTTATTTCAAAATATGCGCATATAGACAGTAACAGGGATTTAAGCGTTAAAATTTATTTCAAAATATGCACATAGAGACAGTAACAGGAATTAAGTTAGAATTTATTTCAAAATCTGCACATATAGACAGTAACAGGAATTTAAGTGTTAAAATTTATTTCAAAATATGCACATAGAGACAGTAACAGGAATTAAGTTAGAATTTATTTCAAAATCTGCACATATAGACAGTAACAGGAATTTAAGTGTTAAAATTTATTTCAAAATATGCCCATATAGACAGTAACAGGAATTAAGTTAGAATTTATTTCAAAATATGCGCATATAGACAGTAACGGGTATTTAAGTGTTAGAATTTATTTCAAAATATGCACATACAGTATAGAAAGTAACAGGTATTTAAGTGTTAGAATTTATTTAAAAATATGCACATATAGACAGTAAAAGGAATTTAAGCGTGATAATTTATTTCAAAATATTCGCATATAGATAGTAACAGGAATTTAAGCATTAAAACTTATTTCAAAATATGCACATAGAGAGAGTAACAGGAATTAAGTTAGAATTTATTTCAAAATATGCACATATAGACAGTAAAAGGAATTTAAGCGTTAGAATTTATTTCAAAATATGCACATATAGACAATAACAGGAATTTAAGCTTGAGAATTTACGCGCATATAGACAGTAACAGGAATTTAAGCTTGAGAATTTATGCGCATATAGACAGTAACAGGAATTTAAGCGTTAGAATTTATTTTCAAAATATACGTGTCAAAGGTTTATTGGAGTTCTCTAGCCTCTCAGATTTCCCTGGGCATGCGAGCGAGTGTGGTTGTGGGTCCATTGGAAAGCGTCTCCTGCTACATCAGCCGTGTGTCAATACACCAAGTTGGAGAGCAGGTCGCGTCTGGGGAAATTCCTTCTTTTTTTTTATTCGTTTTCGGAGGTTATTTCCAGCAAAATTTGCTTTTGAATGTGATATACATAATTAAAGTAAGGTTTTTAATTAATTGAATGTGATATTTTTTTTAATATGTGAAATATAAATGAACATCTTCATTAAAAGAAGATTTTTAATTAATTAAATGTGATGTTTTTGATATGTGAAATATAAATGAACATCTTCATTAAAAGAAGATTTTTAATTAATTGAATGTGATGTTTTTCAATATATGAAATTTGAATGAACATCTGGATTTGTACGATAAAATCATTAAATGAAGATTTTTAATTAATTAAATGTGATGTTCTTTAATATATGAAATATGAATGAACATCTGGACTTGCACGGTAAAATCATTAAACGAAGATTTTTAATTAATTGATTGAGTTTCGTGGTATTTTAAATATGAATGAGCATTTGGAATTGAATAATATAAATAATTATTTTTTTAATTTGTTGAATGTGTTTTTTTTTTTTAATTAAATATGAATGAGCATCTGGACTTAAATGATAAAGTAGATCATTAGAAAAAGAATTTTGATTAATTGAACGTGTTTTTCTATATCAAAAATATACAGGAGCATTTTTACTTAAATAAAAAATTCTCAAGACTGCAAACATAATATAAAACTCGAGAAGAAATACTTATCAAAACTCGAAAAGAAATACTTATAAAAACTCGAGAAGAAATACTTCCAAAATCTGCAATTGATATTTCATACCAATCAACTTGACGTTCGCAAACCATCGAATGAGTTTAGGTCGATGCTATCTCAGGAAGGTTAAATTTATTACGCGCGAGGTTGCTGGAAAGGAGAACCCAGACAGACAGACGGAAGGACAGGTTGACTGACAACAGTGACATTTGCTGTCCTATTTGTAGGAGGCGTTTCTAATTTTATTTCCTTCCTTAACCGTCGGACCCAGTCTTGGGGGTAAGGAAAGGAGGACTGGCTGTATTGGTTTCAGTGTCGCAGAGTAACTTAGATTGAAATTCCTTACGTTGTTTGGAGATAATGCTGCTTTTCCTGGTTTGGACTTTTGGAACTCTTCAGGAACCTGTTTGTTTGTGTGTGTGTGTGTGTGTTTTTTTTTTTTTTTTTTTTCTCTTTCTTCAGTTATTAGAAAGGTCCGTCAGGTGTTCGAAATATTCACCAGTGAGTTAGCATAGTTACCCAAAATCCTTTTTGCATATTTTACGTTTTGCTATACGTCCTGGCTTGGACTTAGGGAAATCTTCAGGAATCCGTATTTGTTTGTGTTTATTGCAAGTGTGTGTGTGGTGGTGTTTTTTTTTTTTTTGGTCTTCAGTTATTAGAAAGGTCCGTCAGGTGTTCAAAATAGTCACCAGTGAGTTAGCATAGTTACCCAAAATCCTTTTTGCATAATTTAAGTTTTGCTATACATCCTGGCTTGGACCTTGGGAAATCTTCAGCAATCCGTATTTGTTTGTGTTTATTGCGCGCGTGTGTGTGTGTTTTTTTTTTTTTTTTGTAAGGTCTTCAGTTATTAGAAAGGTCAGTCAGGTGTTCGAAATATACACCAGTGAGTTAGCATAGTTACCCAAAATCCTTTTACATAATATACGTTTTACTATACATCCTGGTTTGGGCTTTTGGAAATCTTCAGGAATCTGTATTTGTTTGTTTATTATAGCGGTTTTCTTTTTTTTTTTTTCTTTTTTTTTAAGGTCCTCAGTTATTAAAAGGGTAGTCAGGTGCTCGAAATATTCACCAGTAAATTAGTATAGCTACCAAAAAATCCTTTTTGCATAATTTACGTTATACTTTACAGGCACAAAATGCACTACATAGTTACCCGAATATTTCAAAATTTACCTTTTTATTTTCAAATTCAAGGATGGGATTGCACATTTATCTGAATACTCTGCATTATTTGTTTTCTTGTACAAAAAGTTGGAAGATAAATTTCTCTTTAAATATAGATTAGTAACATTGACAAAAAGCGAAGCAAAGATATATTTTGAAACAAAATTCAGATTCAGCTTTGCATTAAAATTTTAGAATTATATGTTTAACGTAATCATTATACAAAAAGTTGGAAGATAAATTTTTCTTTAAATATAGGTTAGTAACATTGACCAAAAGCGAAGCGAAAGATATGTTTTGAAACAAAATCCAGATGCAGCTTTGCATTAACATTGTAAGACTATATGTTTAACGTAATCATTACCTCTGCCAACGAAGTTGGAAGGAATTTATGTTTCACCACCTGTTTGTGTTTGTGTGTGTAGGTGTTTGTTTCTTAACAGCTTCCTGGCCACAATTTTAATCGTAAAGTAATGAAACTTGCAGGGATTAACTGGAAATAATTAAATTTTGGAAGGTTGAGGTCAAAGGCCAAGGTCACGGTCAAGCAAAATGTCTAATTCACGTAATCAGCCGTAAGTTTGGACATCGTTGTCACAGAGACTTCAAACTTGGTTCATATTTGAGTGTATGAAAATCCACGCCATTTAATTCAAAGGTCAAAGGTCAAGGTTGAGAAATAAGCTACCGCGGCGGAGGTCTGCGCTCTACTGAGTGCCCCTCTAGTTATTCAAAGTATTCGGGAATGTCCATTCATTTGTTTTCTTTTAATACTTCTACCAAACTAAGAAACGAACAACCCAATAAATTGCATCACTGTCGGAGGTAGTAATTTCATTGGTATAATAGAATTATAAGTCAGTTCAGACATGTCAATCATTGTGTTGATGTACGTAGATTTTCAGGTCTTGTCGGATAGTGATATGACATTTAATTCTTCAGTTTGCTGGTTTGAATATTCACTGATTCTTTGAGATTTATAATCCTTTGGAATTCGTGTTATACAAATATATTCGTCATTTAAACACACACACACACACATATATATATACATATATATATATATATATATATATATATATATATATATATATATATGTGTGTGTGTGTGTGTGTATTTATATACATATTTACTGTGTATATATACATACATACATACATATACTTTTAAAAATTTGCCGCAAAAACGGTAAAAATCCTTGAATAAATGTTGCCAGGCATTTACCCTTTTAAAAACGGATATATGAACGTAAAGGAGTGTTATTTCGGTCACCAACCCGTGAATGATGATAACAAAATAGGGTAAAAATTACGGTCGCCTGTATTTTACTGAAATACGGGTGAGAACAGTATATTTGTACGGAGAAGCTCTGATGAAAATTACGTTTTTTTAAATTGTGTAATTAATTCAGAAACAGAGAGAGTGTGAAGTTGAAAATATTTATTGTTTATTGTGTAATCATCTTAATAATGCATTATACACCAAAAGCAAGTACCGTTATTTAAGAGCAAATCAAAGTGAAGTTTGTAAATTAGATTTGTTTTATTGATCTTAGAACAGTATTATTATTATTATTATTATTATTATTATTATTATTATTATTATTACCAGCCAAGCCACAACCCTAGTTGGAAAAGCAAGATGCTATAAGCCCAAGGGCTCCAATAGGGAAAAATAGCCCAGTGAGGAAAGGAAATAAGGAAATAAATAAATGATGAGAACAAATTAACAATAAATCATTCTAAAAACAGTAACAACGTCAAAACAGATATGTCATATAAACTATTAACAACGTCAAAATAGATATGTCAAATATAAACCATTAACAACGTCAAAACATGTATGTCATATACAAACTATTAACAACGTCAAAACAGATATGTCATATATAAACTATAAAAACTATAAATTACAAGTTAATTTCCACTTTTAAAAACCGCGAGCTTTAAACATTTGTGAAAAACCAATAAAAAGCATAACCAACTGAATTATAAATTGAAAGTGAAATACACTAATAATAACTCACAAAGATAAAGATGAACTGGTAGGGGTACAGCATTACAGTTATTTTTGTATATTTATTTGTGTTTTGCAAATATGGATAGCTTTTAAGCCTCCGTTGCTGGAGGTGAAACCTTGAGCAAAGAGTAAACCGAACCTTCCACAACGGATAAAAGCTGGATAAAAGGTGAATTTGAAACCTCATATTCCATGGGAAGATGTGGATAGAGAAGAGTCAACATATATCGAAGGAAGGTATTAAAAGCCATGACATTGAAAAAGTTGAGAGTCCAGATTGTTTTGCAGGATTCTGAGTTCCCCTTAGATAAGTGAATACTGAAGGAAGTGCAATGAATGTTCAATTAGCATCGTGGATGCAAGAAACACTTTCAAATGGCTTATTCTATAAATTGAACATATGACTCATTCTATGAAATAAATATATGACTCATTGTATGAAATAAACATATGACTCATTCTATAAATTGATCATTGGACTCATTCTATGAAATAAATATATGACTTATTCTCTAAATAGATCATATGACTCATTCTATCAATTATATACGAGTCATTCTATAAATTGAACATATGAGTCATTCTATCAATTGAACTTATGAGTCATTCTATAAATTGAACATATGACTCATTCTATCAGTTGAAGCTATGACTCATTCTATAAATTGAACATATGACTCATTGTATAAATTGAACATATGACCCATTCTATAAATTGAACATATGACTCACTTTATCAATTGAACATATGGCTCACTCTGTTAATTGAACATATGACTCACTCTGTTAATTGAACATATGACTCATTCTATCAATTAAACATATGATTCATTTTAAATATTAAACATATGTCTCACTCCATCAATTGAACATATGACTCATTCTATAAATTGAACCAATAAAATATACATGGTGACGACTACTGGCAAGTGGTTTTCCATTTCCATTTAAATTTAGAACAACAAAAGTATTCCCAGTCATGGCTTTATATGTTTAAGATTTTAGAACTGCCTTTTTTTGTAATTCATGAAAAACCTATCATATGTTGAAATCTGAATTCATACTTCTTTTATGCTAATATTTAATATGATTACCTCCGCCAACAAAGTTGGAAGGAGGTTATGTTCTACCCCCTATTTGTGTTTGTTTGTGAACAGCTTCTTAGCCACAATTTTAATCGTAGAGTAATGAAATTTGCAGGTATTAGCTGTTATGTTAAAAGCTGGAAATAATAAAATTTTGGAAGGTCAAGGTCACGGTCAAGCAAAATGTCCAATTCACGTAATCAGCCATGAGTTTGGACATCGCTGTCACAGACTCTTCAAATTTGTTTCATATATGAGTGAATGAATATCTGCGCCAATCAATAGATGTTAAGGTCAAGGTCAAGGTCAAGGTCTAGAAATAAACTGCCGCTGCGGAGGTCTGCTCTCTACTGAGTGCCCTTGTAGTTTCTGATTAAATCAGTCAAATTAAGTGTAACATTACAGATAAATTAATTATTGCTTGTGATATCGTAGCACATCTTGTAAGGAATTACCTCTAATTTCCTTTAAAGCGACCCTAAATCTTGTTAATTAGTTGTCAATAGTTGGCACAACAAAACGAAATCACGGGACAGGACCGAAATGAAAATGACTTCAAATTTGTTTCATATATGAGTGAATGAATATCTGCGCCAATTAATACGTTAAGGTTAAGGTCAAGGTCTAGAAATAAACTGCCGCGGCGGAGGTCTGCTCTCTACGGAGTGCCCTTGTAGTTTCTGATAAAATCAGTCAAATTAAGTGTAACATTACAGATAAATTAATTATTGCTTGTGATATCGTAGCACATCTTGTAAGGAATTACCTCTAATTTCCTTTAAAGCGACCCTAAATCTTGTTAATTAGTTGTCAATAGTTGGCACAACAAAACGAAATCACGGGACAGGACCTAAATGAAAATGACCCCCCCCCCCTCCCCCCTTCCCCCAATACTATCGATTTCTAACTGAAAGGAAAAAATGAGGACAATTTCCGAATTTTCACGTCCTCCTTCCAGTAATGGGCCATTGGTAGATAACCAGATGGGCGCAGTGCTGTAATCCCCGAGTTCAAAGCCATATCCAGCTGTATTGCAGGCCGTTAGGCTTGGAATTGCCCCCGTGTGATTGTGACTGCTGTCGTTACATGGCCCCATTCTATCGTGATCAACACCCAACAAGTAAGAGATGGATGGCGCTATTGACTTCGGTTTTTGCCCTCGGCCGTTACGTTTTGGAAATCGGTCCTTCTTCTTCTTCTTCTTCTTCTTCTTCTTCTTCTTCTTATTATTATTATTATTATTATTATTAGTAGTAGTAGTAGTAGTAGTAGTATTCGGTTTTGTCTTCTAGTTGCAATTTCTATAATCACTTCTTCTTCTTCTTCTTCTTCTTCTTCTTCTTCTTCTTCTTCTTCTTCTTCTTCTTCTTCTTCTTCTTCTTCTTCTTTTTTTTTTTTGATGATTTGCATCGTTTGATGCTCATCTGTAATTGAATGTGTTCGTAAACGTACATATATGCATTTCTAAGAGGAAAAAAATCACTTAAATGTTTCGTTACATTTTAATACAAATATTCTAACACTTAAAGGGAAAGGGGGGGGGGGTACTAAACCACGCGAGGGCCTTTCAAAGGTTGATAGTTTCTGTTTGTAGTGAATATTTTGAAATTGGAGTTTACTAAGAAAGAAAAAGCGTTACAATTTTCGTCTATTTTGTCTCCAAATTAAGTTAGCATTCAAATAGCGTAACGTATGCTATACATTTGTTTCGTATTTTATTCATTCTGAATATTTATTATAGTTTCTGAAAATATATGTATATATTCTTCTTCTTCTTTGTCTGCATCCTTTCCCACTTTTATTTGGGGTCGATGTTTCTGGTCAGCTTTCTCCATCTACCTCTGTCCCACACTTCATCACCGGTTAATCCTTTTGATCGAATGTCATCCTTGATACAGTCCATCCACCTTCGCTTTGATCTCCCTTTCCTTCTCGTTCCCTGTACCTCCATTTCCATCACACACACACACACACACACATATATATATATATATATATATGTGTGTGTGTGTGTGTGTGTGTGTGTGTGTGTGTGTGTGTGTGTACAAATAATTATGTATATTCTGTAAAGTGCATATAGATACAGATGTATGCAGTATATTTATATATACTGTGAGAAATGAACCTTATAAATTGAAACGTAAAACTGACAGTTTTTGAATTAAAGAATATTATC
>NC_090768.1:38859427-38876927 GCF_036898095.1 Palaemon carinicauda | reverse complement strand
AAGCGAAATTTAACCTAAAACCGAAAGCAACGATCTCGTTTTCATCCTGACGTTTGTTAGATAAGTTAACGGAGTAATCATGATTGACGTATGTGGATGCTTCTTTGAGTCAACAATTGCATATCATTAGCAGACTTGTGTACGTGACCCGTCAAAAATGACGGCTACATTTAAAGTCCTGTCCACACGATCGAGCATGCCCGACGGGCAAACAGTGATACCAGACCACAATAGTTAGTAATAATGAGGGTTAATGACGTCAGAAGCGGGAAAACCACAGACAGGGATCTGGCATCATACAGTGTTGCCAGATCCCTGCCTTCAGTTTTCCCGCTTCTGACGTCATCAACCCTCATTTTCACTAACTATTGTGGTCTGGTATCACTGTTTGCCCGTCGGGCATGCTCGATCGTGTGGACAGGACTTTAGATAGTTATGCACGCGCTCGCTCCCACACACGCAGTCAACTCTTCCCTCCCCCCTCCCCCTTTCCTAACTACAACCCGCTGGTTCGGCAATTTGTAGGAAAGTTTGGCTTCAGAGTGTGCCTCTTGGGGTAACCCCTCTCACTAGTGTATGACTACTCCCTCTCTCCTCTGAGCATGACAGGAAAGAATATATATATATATATATATATATATATAAAGACAGTTGCGTATTATTATATGGGGAGATAATTATTTTAGTCTTGGAACACTTTTCCCCTTTATTTTATTTTCATTTTTCATTACTTCTTATATCGTTTATTTTTTCCTTATTTCCTTTCCTCACTGGGCTATTGTTCCCCGTTGGAGCCCTTGGGCTTATAGCATCCTGCTTTTCCAACTAGCGTTGTAGCTTAGCTTGTAATAATAATAATAATAATAATAATGATCTACATTCCACAGGCGTAGAAAGAGCAATCACTTACCCCAGTTTGTTCGGAACTTCGGAGGGTGACACCTAATATATAAGGTCATCCATCAGGAGGAAATAGCTCTAGAAAAAGAGAAAGAAGTTGACTTTTCGAACCACCGGTGGCTGAAAGAAAATTATATTTCCATATTTTTATTCTTCTCTCTATGATATTTTGCTAGCTCTTTGGAAGATAAGAAAGTTTCTTTTCTCCAGTCTTGCTATTTCTTGGAAGTTTTTTTTTTATTATATTATTTTCTTTTGAAGAGCTCTTGTCTCAGTGCTTCAGAAGTTGTTGCGGACTGGAGCAGAAACTCAGCTGTCTGGCTGATGTCATTTGGGGGAGGGGGGGTGGGGGGGGGGGGTGGGGGAGGGGGGCACTTGAAGTTAACTTCACTCGTGTTAAACTTGTGCATTGTTTCTCATCGAGGCTTCGTGCCAGCTGAGGTCCCTCTTTGGACTATTAAAGCTTTTTTTTTTTTACTTCTTGTTTCATGTTGTGGAATTTTTGTTGAATTGATGCTGGCATTTATGTTTCACTTGTACTGAACTGCGGGCCATTTTCTTGATCTGCTTTTGTAGATTTTTTTTTTTTTATTATTTCATTTATATTTCATTCATACTGAGCTGAGGTCATTTTTTTATCTTCTTTCCCAAGGCATTCTTTGAAGTTTTATTTTTCTATTGTATTTTTCATTATATGTTAAATTTTGTTTTGTTGAATTAATGCTTGTATTTACATTTCACTCTTACTGAGCTGAGGTCATTTTCTTGATCTGCTTTCCTAAATGCATTTTTAAGTTTATAATTTTTTATGGTATTTATTTTTATTTCATGTGGAATTTTTGTTGAATTAATGCTGGCATTCATGTTTCACTTGTACTGAACTGCGGGCCATTTTCTTGATCTGCTTTTGTGGAAATTTTTGTTAAATTATTTCATTTTGTATTTCACTCTTACTGAAGTGACGTTTTTTTTATCTGCTTTTCCAATGCATTCTTCTAAGTTTTATTTTTATGTTATCTTTTATTTCATGTTAATATTTTTGTTGAATTAATGCTTGCATTTATATTTCACTCTTACTGAGCTGAGGTCATTTTCTTGATGTGCTTTTCTTAATACATTCCTGTAAGTTTTATCATTTTTATGGTTTTTTTTTTTATTTCATGTAGAATTTTTTGTTGAATTAATACTGGCATTTATATTTCACTTGCATTGAACTGAGATAATTTTTATCTGCTTTCCCAATGCATTCTTTGAAGTTTTATTATTTTTTATGGTACTTTTTTATTTCATATGGATTTTTTTGTTGTTGAAGTAAAGCTTGCATTTATATTTCATTCATGCTAAACTGAAGTAATAATTTATCAGCTTTTCCAATGCATTCCTGTAGAGTTTTCTATTTTTTTATGGTATTTACTTTTTGTTTCGTGGATTTTTTGTTGAATCAATGGATTCATTTATATTTCACTCGTACTGACTGAACTGAAGTCATTTTCTTGTTCTGCTTTCCCAGTGTTTTTTTTTTTTTTCTATTTAGTTTTTTTTTTAGTTTCTTTTCTGTTTGTTATGGCGTATACTTTTTGTTTCATGTGGATTTTTTTGTGGAATTAATGCATTTATAGTTCACTCGTACTGAACAGAGGTAATTTTTATCTGCTTTCCTTATTTTATTTTTTATTTTTTTTTTATTTTTTAGGTTTTATTATTTTTCATGGTATTGGTGAATTTTAATTGTTCGGACATTTTACTTCTAAATTGTTTGTACATAATTATATTTCCAGTGGAAATATATTTCTGTATCTCCTTCTACAATAACATTCTGATGTATTTTTACATTATCATATTACCCATGGAAATATATTTCAGTAACTCCTACAATTACATTTTGATGTATTTTTTACATTATCATATTACCAATAGAACTATATTTCTGTATCTCCTTCCACAATTACATTCTGATGTATTTTTACATTATCATATTACTAATGGAAATATATTTCTGTATCTCCTTCAACTATAACTTTCTGATATATTTTTACATTATCATATTACCAATGGAAATATATTTCAGTATCTACTTCTACAATTACATTCTGATGTATTTTTACATCATAATATTACCAATGGAAATATATTTCTCTATTTCCTTCTACTATTACATTCAGATGTATTTTTACATTTTCATATTACCAATGGAAATGTATTTCAGTATCTCCTTCTACACTTACATTCTAATGTATTTTTACATTATCATATTACTAATGGAAATTTATTTCAATATCTTCTACTATTACAGTTTGAAGTAGTTTTACATTATTCTATTACTAATTAAGATTTATTTCCGTATCTCCTATTATTACATTCTGATGTATTTTTACATTACCATATTACCAATGGAAATATATTTCAGTATCTCCTACTATTACATTCTGATGAATTTTTATATTAGCATATTACCAGTGGAAATGTATTTCAGTATCTTCTACTACAATTACATTCTGATGTATTTTAACATTATCATATTACCAATGGAAATATATTTCTGTATCTCCTACAATTATATTCTGATACACTTTTACATTATCATATTACCAATGGAAATATATTTCAGTATCTCCTTCTACAATTACATTCTGATGTATTTTTACATTATCATATTACCAATGGAAATTTATTTCATTATCTCCTACTATTACATTGTGATGTGTTTTTACATTATATTACAAGTTGACATGTATTTCAGTATCTCCTTTTACTATTACACATTGAAGTAATGGTAGTGCTTTTGTATTTTCCTCCTTTCTGCACCACGCCAGGCCTAAAACTCACAAGCCTGTTGATGAAATAAGCTTTAAAATGTTAATTGATATTTTTTTTTTAGTCTTTTGATAATGAGAAATGAAATGTGTGGATTATGCCGGTGACGTTTCTCATTGCAGTTGTATTAAGCAAGATAAAATAGTTTCAACCTAATCAACTCGGCTTAACTGGATAGAGATAACGCAGACGAGTGATGTGGAGGAGTTGGGGTACGAGTTTCATTTGGTATTTTCGTAATTTATGACGCATTTCATTTCGTTCGTCAAGACCCGTTGACTTCGCTCGATTTTAATATCTTTTCTCCTCGTACAGAGTAATCTCTTATCGTCAATTCACAGATTGCAAATCCATGTGTGTGTGCTTCTCTCTCTCTCTCTCTCTCTCTCTCTCTCTCTCTCTCTCTACAGTATATCGATTGTTTAGCTCGTCAAATTGTGCGGCATCCATGCACACAAGCATATATATACTGTATATATATATATATATATATATATGTTTGTACGCTATAATGTTATATGCATATGTGACATATATACGTGCGTGTGTGGCTCCATGAGCCATTACACCTCTCTCTCTCTCTCTCTCTCTCTCTCTCTCTATATATATATATATATATATATAAAATATGTTTGTACGCTGTTATGTTATATGCATATGTGACATATATTGCGTGCGTGTGTGGCTCCATGGGCCATTACTGCTTATGATGTGTATGCAATTAAGCCAATTCAGCGGGATCGAATGGTTGCTCTCTCTCTCTCTCTCTCTCTCTCTCTCTCTCTCTCTCATAAGCTTACAATATATACACTTGCGTACTCCACAATCAGACAATTGGGGCTTATTCCTTGTCAATGGACACCTTGAAGGACTTCTAAATTGGCATGGAATTCAGGATATGATGAAAGACAACAGTAGCGGTAATTATAATAATGAACATTAATTTGAAATAATGAATAAAGGTGACGATAAAAGTGACTAGTTTTGGCATTCACATAGTCCGAATGTGTATATAACAGAAGCAATTTCCCCAAATTTTACTTTAATTGATGATCAATTCTTAGTATATGTTTCAATAACAGAAACTGTTATCTCTGGTATTTTATAATCACTATAGGTGCTGGCAGAGTTTTGCAACTTATCTTTGCAATACTGACTTCTCATACCAAGTTTAATAGAAATCCTCGAACAAACGTATTGAAAATTTTTACAAAACTTGGTTGAATTTGTGACGTGATTGAAATGATATCTGAAAATGGTATTTATTAGATATGTTAGAAAATAATTCCAGGTTGCCAAGGAATCTTATGGTCTTAGTTTAGCTCGGCAGTGGTACTTATGATAACGGGCTAATCAAAATTTCTCATAAATAGGGAGGCTGTAAGAGTGGATATCTTTCTAGTAGTTCGAATCAATGCATTTTTCTACAGTAATATAACCTTTCCTGTGTTAATATGAAAATAGAATTATCCCTCTTTTAAAATAGTTGTCAAACCCTATAACCTTTAATGGGGCCATAGGGATCTTTTTTCTGTTTTTTTAATATATATATATATATATATATATGTATATATATATATATATATATATATATAAACATGTTTCCTTGAGACACGGTTAGATTAAGGAAGGAAGTTCTGGTACTACGTAGTGTTGCGTGTAGTTGGGCCACAAAAATATTGGAACATTGATGCTCTTTAAAACGAGTACCACGCACTAACTTGTGGCATACGCATTATGGACCATAGAGGAAGTTAATCATTGAAATAAACCTTTTGGCAGATGGCAATAGTTTGACCAGGGCACCAGCCACCCGCTGAACCCTTAGTAGTGTTGCGTGTAGTTGGGCCACGAAAATATTGGAACATTGATGCTCTTTAAAACGAGTACCGCGCACTAACTTGTGACATACGCATTGTGGACCATAGAGGAAGTTAATCATTGAAATAAAGCTTTTGGCAGATGGCAATAGTTTGACCAGGGCACCAGCCACCTGTTGAGATACTACGGCTATTTTCCCTGTTGGAGCCCTTGGGCTTATAGCATCCTGCTTTTCCAACTAGGGTTGTAGCTTAGCAAGTAATAATAATAATAATAATAATAATAATAATAATAATAAACGCGCGCTAACACAGATATACACACCCATAAATATGTGTGTATATACTGGCAATTCCATCCCTTTGAACAGCCTAGTTTTAAGTATGAAATATCGTGATAACGTGGTTTCAGCTTTGGGACAATACTAATGTTCTGGAAGTTGGGACCTGCTGCCTTGCATCTTTATTATGTTGTATAATATTAACACCTTTCTTGACTTCATGGATACAGACACTGTATATATATATATATATATATATATATATTATATATATTATTATTATTATTATTATTATTATTACTACTTCCTAAGCTACAACCCTAGTTGGAAAAGCAGGATGCTATAAGCCCAGGGGATCCAACAGGGAAAGCAGCTCAGTGAGGAAAGGAAACAAAGAAAACTAAAATATTTAAAGTGCAGTAACAATATTAAAATAAATATATATATTCTAAGATATATATATATATATATATATATATATATATATACTATATATATATATATATATATATAAAGACGTTGAGAAACTAGATGACTGCACCCCTTTGGAGGCAAAAGAAACCAAAGCGTTATCGTAGGTCGTCAGTTCTTTTATTAGTCATTTCTTATATGCCCAGTTTTATTTTATTGATAATGGTTTATAATAATAGAAGTTATTATTATTATTATTATTATTATTATTACAATAGTTGTTTTTGTTTTTGTTGTTGTTGTTGTTGTCAAGGAGTTTCCACTAGTAAAGATGATTGACCAACAATGATTTCTGCAAGACCTCAGAAATGGAAACATATATCCTTAGAACGATTGGAAACCCCTTTGCTTTCATATATAAACTATCACTGTCCACTGTATTCCTCTTTTTTACTCTACACCTTGAAGGGGGCCAATGTGAATTGGTCGAAATATAGTGATTTATTTATATTTCTTTTGTTTTTTTATGGGCCTTTTTTGAAGAAACACACAAACACACACACACACACATATATATATATATATAAATATATATATATATATATATATGTATGTATATATATATGTATATATATATATACATATATATATATGTATCTATATATATATATATATATATATATATATATATATTCACTTATTCGTTTATTTTTTTATTTAAAGGCACAAGAAGCAATTTATGTAAAAATTATTACAAGAATGAATATACAACAATTAATTTCAAAAGGAGCTGACCTTGCGCGTATCCGACCTCGTAAACCACAGTTCCGATTGGAACTGAAACTATGTGGCATATCATGTAACCCCTTTGGGGAGGGTTGGTCCTCTGTACCCGAATTTACAAGGTCCAGTGCGGTGGACACTTCATCTATGATGCATATCCCATGTCTGAAGGAAGATTCAGTTTCTCACTGTCTGGGGAAGTGCTTGCATGAGAGAGAGAGAGAGAGAGAGAGAGAGAGAGAGAGAACGGCTATCTTTAGAAGGATTTTGAGAGAGAGAGAGAGAGAGAGAGAGAGAGAGAGAGCGAGCGAGAGAACAGCTATCTTCAGAAGGATTTTGAGAGAGAGAGAGAGAGAGAGAGAGAGAGAGAGAGAGAGAAAACGGCTATCTTTAGAAGGTTTTTATGAGAGAGAGAGAGAGAGAGAGAGAGAGAGAGAGAGACGACTATTTTTAGAAAGATTTTATGAGAGAGAGAGAGAGAGAGAGAGAGAGAGAGAGAGAGAAAACGGCTATCTTTAGAAGGTTTTTATGAGAGAGAGAGAGAGAGAGAGAGAGAGAGAGGACTATTTTTAGAAAGATTTTATGAGAGAGAGAGAGAGAGAGAGAGAGAGAGAGAGAGAGAGAGGGAGAGAGAGAGAGAGAGAGAAACCGCTATCTTTAGAAGGATTTGATGGGAATTATGACCTCATTGATTTACAGTAGAATTAGTTATTGAAGAGACTGCGGATTTTCGATGTCAAGAATAGAGAGATCGTTTAATATTGGATTAGTACTTTGAGTGGAGTTAAAGTTCGGCTAGAATATGATATCTCCAATGCAGACTATTCGTTAAGTAGAAATGTTATGTTTAGTTGCTTTAGGTAGAATTTTATACTAGAAGTAAAAGGTCAATTTTAGTAGATATTATTCAGATATATATATATATATTTTTTTTTTTACACAATACAACAACTCTGGTATTTATAGATTTTTACAGAGGCAGGGAGACGTGAAACACCGTCTTATATATGTTTTTTTTTGTTCTACAAGTTAGTGTCCATTTATAGATTTGGTCCTCCGAGGTGGTATTTTTATATGCATATCTCATGAAGGAGTTTAATTATGCATATTTATTATTATAGTATCAACGGATAAAGAAATTTATCTTATGTGTAAAGGTTTTCAAGCGATGTTATTCTACTGTATCAGCTTCTGTATACTTCCAAATGAAGAATTATTGTATCTAGGATTTAATTCTGTTATGCAAATCGTATGTAGGAATGTGGAATTGAGGTATAGAAATATTCAGATGATAACGGAATAGAAAGACTCATCTTGTAACCCTTGTTAACATATTGACAGTAACTCCAATATTACAGGAGGTACTGTAAATATATATGTATAGATATAATATATATTTATATATATATATATATATATATATTTATATATATATATATATATATATATGTATATATATATATATATATATATAAATATATATATCAGGAACCGTCAGTAGTCTACCGCAGGACACAGTCCTCAGTCTTGTACTTCATCTCTGTTTATATATATATATATATATGTATATATATATATATATATGTATATATATATATTTATATATATATATGTATATATATATGTATATATATATATTTATATATATGTATATATTTTATATATATATATATATATATGTATATATTTATATATATATATATATATATATATTGTGTGTGTATGTGCTAAAGATCTCATTGGTGCGTTACGGTTGCATTTTTTTTTTTAAGAAAAAACAACAAAGCCTTCGTTGGTATTGATATTTTTCTTTAACATTGATGGATGAAGCTGGAGCTCTAATTTCCAGAATGAATGAGAGAAAAAACCAATGACAAAAATAGTGAAATTTTTTCCGACATGTGAAAAGATGAGAAAATTGGATGTCAAAATAGGTTTGAAAGTGACCTGGAATTTTTTTTAGATGAATAAGAAATAGAATTATAAAAGTTATTAGTATTTTTTTTTATTCTGCTATGGTGAGATTATTATTATTATTATCATTATTATTATTATTATTATTATTATTATTATTATTATTATTATTAATTGCTAACCTATAACCCTAATTGGAAAAGCAGAAAGCTATAAGCCCAGGGGCTCCAACAGGGAAATTAGCCCAGTTAGGAAAGGAAACAAGGAAAAAATTAAATTTTAAAAATAATACTAAAATAAATATCTCCTCTATAAACTATGAAAGCTTTAACAAAACACGAGGAAGAGAAATTAGATAGAATAGTGCGCCCGAGTGTACTCCCAAGCAAGAGAACTCTAACCCAAGATAGTGGAAGACCATGGTACAGAGGCTATGGCACTACCCAAGACTTGAGAACAATGGTTTGATTCAATTAAGATTGATTTGATATGAATGCTCGAACCAAGTTTAGATGAAATGGGAAGTCTTGGAATTTCTAGAAAACTCTTCCACGATTAAAGATGAATGAGTCAAAATTGAAAGATTCGTTTGAAATAATGATAGAAGATATTGATAAATTTTTGTAGTTCGTCCCCTATCGAATGTTAAAGATTTTTCTTATTTCTATAAAGGTTTATGGTGACCTAGGGAGAGTTGTAAAATGTCTTTGACCTCTTTGAAAGACAATGGAGAATGACGCTGAAATCATTTTAATATAAACAATACATAGGCAATACACCTCTCAGATATCATCTAGTTAATAATATTCATCAGCATGCATTAAGATTATTATTATTATTATTATTATTATTATTATTATTATTATTATTATTATTATCCAAGCTACAACCCTAGTTTGAAAAGCAAGATGCTATAAGCCCAGGGGCTCGAATAGGGAAAAATAACCCAGTGAGGAAAGGAAATAAGGAAATAAATAAATGATGAGAAAAAATTAACAATAAATCATTCTAAAAACAGTAACAACGTCAAAACAGAAATGTTCTATATAAACTATTAACAACGTCAAGAACAGACATGTCATAAATATACTATACAAAGACTCATGTCAGCCTGCTTAACATAAAAACATTTGCTCCAACTTTGAACTTTTGAAGTTCTACTGATTCAACTACCCGATTAGGAATATCATTCCATAACTTGGTAACAGCTGGAATAAAACTTCTAGAATAAAGGCATTATAATTGGTAGAAGTTGGGGCTCCCAGGAAGGATTCCTTTGAAATACGGTAGAAAGTTCTAATGCTTTCTGATGATTGATATATTGAAGGCCATTACAGCGTAAGGATTTATTTTAACTTCAGATTAAGATTTCTTTAGACCTAATAAGTTTTTATTGTAACTTCAGATTGGTGTTTTTTAGGCCAATTGGATTTTATTTTAACTCAAGATTGGTGTTTTTTTTAGGCTTAATGGGTTCTTATTTTAACTTCAGATTGGTGTTTTGTTTAGGCCTAATGGATTCTTATTTTAACTTCAGATTGGTGTTTTTTTTTAGGCCTAATGGATTCTTATTTTAACTCCAGATTGATATTTTTTAGGCTTATTGAATTTTTATTTTAACTCCAGATTAATATTTTTTAGGCTTATTTGATTTTTATTTGAACTTAAGATTAATATTCTTTAGGCTTGTTTAATTTTTATTTGAACTTAAGATTAATATTCTTTAGGCTTGTTTAATTTTTATTTGAACTTCAGATTAATATTTTTAGGCTTATTGAATTTTTATTTTAACTTCAGGTTAATGTTTTGAGGCCTAATGATTTTAGATTTTAACTTCAGATTAATGTTTTTTAGGCCTCATGATTTTTTTCGTTTACCTTCAGATAAACATTTTTAGGCGTAATGAGTTTTTTTTTTTTTTGACAGCCTGAACATCAGTACTTGGAAAATAATTTGTGCCTTGTTCGATCATGTTTTCAATGAATATAGTAATTAATTGTAATACAATTCTTGTCAGTATATTAAATGCCATATTTATCAAAACCATTACCGTGATCTGGGTAAAATTCGTTAACATCGATTCTGTTGGATTTAGCCTTTAACTAATGTATCCAGTAATGATGGAAATACTTTTTTTTTATTACACAGAGCGGGAACTACATCTCATAAATTTTAGCTCAAATTTTACGGGACAGTTATTAACCAAGTTTAAAAGTTTTCATATCGGGATCAGTATGATTCATGCCAAGCTTTTTAAACGCTTTGAGTTCTGATCATCGATTTGTCATTGCAGGATGTTATTGATGTTATTAAGTATCCTGTGTTATGTATGTAAGCTTTGTTTGTGAGTTATTTGTTGGGATTGCTTTTAATCCCCCTGAAGTGGACATGATTGTCCCTATTCGTGAGTTTGATTGTGATTGATGGATGCACTTAGTTCTTATGACTATAATTATTATTCTCTCCTGACCAACATTTCCCTGTTGGTATTTTGCTTATTGAATACCTTCTCTTTTTTGGATGTTGCGTTTCCATTTATGGTGTGAATTAGAATAATATTTTCTCTACATTGAAGCTTTTATTAATGGGTATATGTTGGATTACCTTAATCCAAAATCGTATTTTTTGTCATATTAGTTAAGATATCAAAATTATCCTTATAGATCATTTGTATTTCATAGCAAGTAGATAAAATACAGAAAAAAGGCTTTTATGTTATTGAATGTGATAGAATTATATTTTATTCAATCTATTGTATATTTGAACGAGCTCATCTGTTTTAATCATATACTCGGAAAATCCCTTAGGGTTGAAATTCGGTGTCTTTCAGTGGTTTTGAAGGTAACGGGCTATGCTGATACGGTAGTTTGAATGCTTTAATGTAAATTTCATCTCCCCTATCTAATAAATAGGAAGTGTCTGAATATATATATATATATATATATATATGTATATATATATATATATATATACTGTATATATATAATGTGTATATATATAAATATTTATATGTATATATAAATATATATATATGTATATATTATATATATGTAAATATATATATATGTAAATATATATATATATATATATATAACATACATACAGTATATATATGTGTATATATATAAATATATATATGTATATATAAATATGTATATATATATATATATATATATATGGAGAGGGCGTAGACATTCCCCAGTGAGAGGGGTTACCCTGAGAGGGAAGGGGGAGGGTGTCGGAAGGGTTGAATCTGTGTGTATGTGTGTGTGCATATCTGTTCATTATTTAGCCGTCATTTTGACGAGTCGCGTACACTGGTTGAAGAATATTTTGCTTGTCTACTGCAATACGGTTACGTGCAGGTAAATTTCCATATAACGTAAATAGACCCTTAGTTGAGCACATTGACAATAGGTGGCGTTGGTCAGGCACTTAGTGCGCGAGGGGTTTTTGTTGGCGGGCAGTCCGGTCTACCATCTTCCTTTTATTGTCTTTGTTGACTATCCGCCACTTGCTGGTTGGTCGAGTGTCCCCTCTCTGGAGGGCCCAGGAATAGCTTCCTCTCAGTGTTCTGAAGGAGAGAGCAATTACCCCTTCTTCAAGGCTCTTAAGGGTGATGTTTACAATTTAAGTGGTAGTTTTTGTATAGTTGAGATAGCTGGTTTTCTTGAAGAAAATACACGAATAGCCTTATATTATTGTTGAAATCCATTTTTATACGTTAAATGTTTCACACACAAACACACACATACATACATACATACACACACATATATATATATATATATATATTTATTTATATATATATATGTATATATGCATACACCTAAATATATACACATTTTATATACATACATATACATATATATATATATATATATATGTGTGTGTGTGTGTGTGCATACACATATAAATATATACACATATAATTCATATGTATATGTGTGTATATATATATATATATATATATCTCACCATCAAGTATATACTGTATGGGCTTACAGATGGTGTGATTATAATCATATGATAAATATATTCTGCTGTTAATTTGATAATGTAATGATATACAGACAGTTACATGCCAGGATTTTCTATTGTCTTTGATTCGTTGTTCTAGGACCCCTACCAAGCACCTTATGGAGAACATTCGCTTCATAAGAGTTGTGTAAAATATGAAATTCTTGAAAAATAAATTTTTTAGCTGTTTGTCACTAATTTTGTCATACTGTACTCAGATGCATCACGCTCAGTAAGAATGTAAGTAGTCTTCAATTGATGGGTACCTCGTACTATATGTCATAGTACAACAATTTTTTTTTTTTTTTTTTTTTTTTGTATTTTGCAAAAAAAATACTGAAATTGAAATGCAGTTCGAAGCATCTTGAACTTTTGAAATCTTGTTGTACTGGACGTTTATTCTCTCTCTCTCTCTCTCTCTCTCTCTCTCTCTCTCTCTCACCCCTTTAATTCTAATCCTATTAAAGACCGCACGCAACTTAAATACCATTAAAGTAGATTTAACAGAACAGCAGTCTGTATTCAACTTGACGGTCACATGGCTCCTGAACTTCCATGAGTTTCCAATTTGAATTTAACTATGCACATGATACTAAGCAATACTTTTATCCCTTTATTAAACAGATGTAAATGTATGTTTAGAGATGAGGATCATCACTACACTATCACTTTTTCGTTTTCTCTTAAGCGATAAAAGTAGATGATATGATAAAGAACTATGATGTCGCATACGTCAATGCATTTGCTGTATTTTAAGATTAATTCATTGTGAATATGATAATATACAGCATATATATGTATATATATGTATATATATATATATATATATATATATATGTATTTAGTTTTCTGAGTTGGGATACCTTGACGTGATGAAAGGGTTTGTGTATCGGCATGATCAGCAAAGCTGTACTATTATGGCCACCTATACTAGGTTGGTTTGCTGTGTGCAATCAGACAAAAATCTCCCACCTTCACCAATCCGGAGTGACCAGCGTGATGAGGAAAATGGCCATACCCCAGACTTAAGGACATGTTTGTGGTCTTTGTCCTGCAGTGGACTAGAAACGACTGCATTTGTTGTTGTGTGTGTGATGTATCTATATATATATATATATATCAGTGAAAGGGAGTGACTGTAGAATCAAAAATAAAGGGTGAGCTAAAATTTACTTAATGGAATTGAAGTATCTGTTGAACATTCAAGAATGGAAAGAGATGGAAGCTTCTGAGAGAAATCATCTGAGGAATAATTTTGGCGTAAAATTGACTGAAAGCGTGAGAGGTGGAGAAATATAAATAGTAACTATAGTCAATTTCTTTTAGCAATGCAGTTTTGCACCGACTCGCAGCGGTGCCCTTTTAGCTCGGAAAAGTTTCCTGATTGCTGATTGGTTGGACTAGATAATTCTAACCAATCAGCGATCAGGAAACTCTTCCGAGCTAAAAGGGCACCGCTGCGAGTCGGTGCAAATCTGCCTCGATAAAAGAAATGGGCTATAGGACTTTAGCTATGGGAAAAGGTGACTTCAAGTTTTATCGCAATACATTTGTTTTTTTTTTAATAGATAAACATTAATTTACATCTATTCTTTATTCTTTTTCCTTCTTTTTAAATGACTGTTTCTCAATCTACCAACTATTATTAAATCTGAGACATTCATGATTTATTTGTGTGTTTTCTATGATAAAGTGTTGAAAGCCAGAGGCTCTTGAATAATTCTCCGTTTGGAAGCAAAACAAAAAAGGTCCTGTCTTTTCTTTGCCCGAGAATTATCTCACTGAGAGAAATTGGAGCAATTTTCCTTTTTTTTTTCATTTTCCTTTTTTCCTCCTCTTCAAGTCAGCTGTCAAAGGCTGGCATAGAAAATGAAGTGAACTCAAGTATTACTCTTATTTGTTGCTTGGACATTCTCTCTTCCTCTCTCTCTCTCTCTCTCTCTCTCTCTGTATATATATACTATATATATATACACATATACACACCACATATATATATATATATATTTATATCTAGTATTATATATGTGTGTGTGTGTGTTTATATGTTTTATGATAAAATTTATAATGGTCGACCTCATCTTTTTGTTAGTTTTTTTTTTCTTTTTTTATGTTTTCCTTTGCTTTTTGTTCTGCTAAGTCTCTGTTCCAGTAATTTTTTCGTTCACCTCAATTTAATGTCTGTGGTGTTTTTCGTTTAATGGTAGACTATTGCGAAGTTGCATCTGTAAATCAAATCGAAAAGTATGTTACTTATATTTAATGGATGGGTTCAATCGAATTTTGTTTTTTATTTGAAGAAGTGTCCTACTTAAAACGCAGAATGCTGTAAAGAAAACATTAGTTTGAATATTATTGATTAATTCATTATTTTTTAAAAATCCAATTCTGACGCTATTTTGTCTAATATAAATATCCAAGTAACTATATTTAGTTAGACTAAGAGGGTAGAAATTACCCAACTAGTAATATGACTGGAATATCAATAACTCTCCTTGGTTTAACGTAAGATTTGAGGTCAAAGTTGAATGTAATGTCATGGATTTCGAAAATGGCTTTGTAGACGTTGTTTTACTAAGATGCATTTTAATATGAAGTTCATAGAAAGTTTCTTAACTATCTGAACAGAAAATGGTACGAACGGATGGAAGACAGATATGCGAAACAAAAATTATTTTTATTTCATTTAGACAACGGGATTGAAGTATAATTAACAGTATGATTATAGTATTGGAGAATGAAAGGTCATTCAATCCGTTTATATAACATTAGAAGAGTTAGAAGACGCAGGCCTACATGGCTGAGGACTATGAAGCGGGAAGTAGGGGATGATGAAGTATAGAGACGACTGGCAAAAATTTAATCGAGTCCCTTTGCGTCAATAGGCGTGGGAAATAATGTTGATTATTTATATTATTTAGTTTGTGTTCATTTAAGGATCCTACCATAATTCTGAAGCTGTGAAGGTTATGATTTTGCCTCAAATTAAGTATTTTTTTTTTTTTAAAGAAAAAAAAACGGTTAATTTCAGTGATGCATACTTTCAAAAACTGTTCCAATCATTATATTAGACGAGACATAACTTTTATACCTCTGAATTCTTGGAAATAATTTACTATTTTATTAGATGTAGAAAGGAGAGTGGTAAAAATTTTTTTTTTTTCCGGCAGAAGGTTACAAGTCAGTCAAAAGTCTAACGTACATCATACTTTTGGAGTTTTTTTTTTCATGGAGGAAGAATATTCTGTAAATATTCCCCTGTCAAAAAGAGGCTTTCTTTCTACATCCGGAGGTTACCTGCAATTCTAATGACCTCTACATTATTTAACAACCACCAACGACCACGAATTTCAAAAACCAAGTTTCATGTATTTTTCTCTTCACTAAGAAGAAATGTAGGACTGACAATGTAATCTGGCTGCCATTTATTTTCTCTTCAGCAAGGAAAAAGAGTTATGTTGGCAGAATAACTTCTCCCATTCATTTTTTCTCTTTACCAAAGGGATTTATGGGACTCGGTCAATTTAACTGATTTCCTTTTATTTTTCTCTTCACTAAGAAGAGATATCGAACTTGATATAATGCGGTTTGAATTTTTATCTGTATCAAAAAGAAGTATGGAATTGGTATAGTCAGGTTTCCATTTTTAATTTCTGGCTTAGCTAATAACTTTCTTCGTTGAGGTAGTGGGTGCCCTTGTATCATATTTTAAAGGTTTAAAGGCCACTCATGAATGGCAGAGGCAAGGGATAGTGACATTGCCCTATCAAGCAGGACAGTGCCCTAGAGACTGACCATATTACATATGATCAGTGCCCAAGCCCCATCTCCACCCAAGCTAAGACCAAGGATGGGCAGGTAATGGCTGCGCATGACTCAGCAGATAGACCTATAGGCTACCCCAAACCCCTCCATCCTTAGTTCACAGGGATGGTAAGATTGCAGCTACCAAAGGAACTAACGAGTTTTAGCGGGACTCGAACCCGTCTGGCGATCACCAGGCAATGACGTTACCACTTAGGCCACGACAACCATGAAATATTTGGCAGGGAATTATTTTATTATAGATGAGATCTAAATGTCTACAAAGCAGGAGCTTTTGCCACATGGTTACTGATAATGATTTTAATATTTATACATTTAAAAACAAAATTGGCATAATTAGCTATATTAAATTACCTTTATATAAACCTTATATACAAGTCACATGTCATAGTGTGTATGCAATACGTGGACAAACAATGAATAGCATATTAATTCATTTTTATGATACTTTGCAATTCATGGAACTTGTCTAACATGTTGTAATCCATAACGTATTAATATTTCACTTACGACATTCCCAGCACAATGTACAGTAATGCTATTCTTCACCACCATGTTAGTATTTACATATTTGTTGCTTCTCTCCTCGTGGGACTTTATGGAAATACGGGCGATTTGACCAGCGATCGAAGGTGGCCGGAATCATCTTACTTATTCCCAAATTGCATTATAGAAGTTAAGCGTTACTGTCCAGATTAGCTTCTCTCTCTCTCTCTCTCTCTCTCTCTCTCT
>NC_090768.1:38849427-38856927 GCF_036898095.1 Palaemon carinicauda | reverse complement strand
CCTGATAACTCAGCAAATAGACCTATAGGTCCCCTTAGCTCATAAAGATGGTGGGTTTGCAGCGACCAAAGTAACTAACGAGTTTGAGCGATACTCGAACCCCAGTCTGGCGTTCACCAGTCAGGGACGTTACCTCATCGGGATAAAACACTTAGTGACATATAAGGAAACGTCATATCCTTGGACAAGTTTTATAATTTAATACATTTCTAAGTTTGTAATATATTTATTAGAATTTCTGTCGGTAATGTTTAAGCCTTGATTTACTATGATTAATTCGTATGACAGTCCCTTCAAAATATGTAATTTGATTAAGTATAGTCATTTTGTAAGGTTTTCCGACACTGCCGGAAATAGCGTGTCTGTATTGTGAAATAGTTATGTCATCTTGACATAGATTAATTAGAGGAGAGATATAATCTTTTAGATATATCATTTTTACCCGATGCGAAAGGGATGATTAATCCGTTGTATTCTTACACGTAACATTAACAATGTCTATTTTTATAGTGTATTATACAGATTCGATATCTTTCTGTGCTACAGTTGTATCAGAGTTACTGTATATAATATGCTACATGTGTGGAAATAGATTGAAAAGGGAAGAAAAGAAATTCCTGTGCTACAGTTGTATCAGAGTTACTGTATACAATATGCTACATGTGTGGAAATAGATTGAAAAAGGAAGAAAAAAAAAATGAAATTGGTAAAATAGCTTCTTGATAATGAAGACATTTAGACAAAGTGAGATTTTATTTTATCCATTTACACACAGTTACTGCTTAGTTTATCTTCACCTCCATCACTGTGTGATCTGCAGAGTCTATTTCGACATAACGGATTCCATAGCACTTAAATCTAATTATGCCTTTGCTGAGCAAATTAACATTCGCAATAGGTAGGAAAGCTTAATATGTAGAAGAGAATTTGAAGCTCTTGAGACTCCCTCTCTCTCTCTCTCTCTCTCTCTCTCTCTCTCTCTCTCTCAGAGTTGGTGATTGCATTAGCCACCCCATTCCTGGATTTAATATAATTCAATTAAAGGAAAGGTGGAGGGAATATATATCTCGGGGATACATGGCGAGCTCAGCATTTTATGTTTCTCTCTATCTCGCTTCCTTTGGCCATTAATCGCCTTAAAGTTCATATCTTGGGAATTCGTAATTAGTTCGGCTCTATCAAGTCTGTCTGTTCTCTCTGTAACGCTCATTTTGAAAATTGACTCTTTCTAAAGATTCATCATCATCATCAGCCAAAGGCTTCAGACATGTCCTTACACACTAGGCTTTCTATTCTGTTTGAAAATGGCCTTTATATATAGCTTCATCATCATTATCATCAGCCTGCGGGACAAAGGCCTCAGACTTATCCTTACACACTCTTCTTTCTGTTCTGTTATCTTCATCATCATCATCATTATCATCAGCCTGCAGGACGAAGAACTGAGACATGGCCTTTCACACTAGGCTTTCTATTCTGTTTGAAAATTGCCTTTTTCTTTTTATAAAGCTTCATCATTATTATCATCAACCTGCAGGACAAAGGCCTCAGACATGTCTACACACACTAGACTTTCAATTCTGTTTGAAAATTGCCTTTTTTTTTATAAAGCTTCATCATTATTATCATCAGCCTGCAGGACAAAGGCCTCAGACATGTCCACACACACACTAGTCTTTCTATTCTGTTTGAAAATCGCCTTTTTATAAAGCTTCATCATTATCATCAGCCTGTAGGACAAAGGCCTCAGGCATGTCCTTCCACACGCGTTTTATGGTCTTTCTATGCCAATCTATACCCTCAAATTTCCTTAGCTCGTCAATTCATCGTCTTCTCCCCTTCCCGTGCTTCTCTTGCAAAATCGAGGGACCCAGTCTGTTATTCATGAGGTTCATCTATTATCTGTTATTCTCATTATAGGTCCTATCCATGTCCATTTATATTTCTGTTATTCATGATGTTCATCTATTATCTGTCATTCTCATTATATGTCCTGTCCATGTCCATTTATTTTTCATACATGTTGCTAGAGTATCGTCTACTTTAGTTTGCTGTCGTATCCATTTTGCTCTTTTTTCTCTTTCTTAGTCTTTTAGCTCTCTGAGCCATTGCCACGTATATATACATAATACTGTGACTCGAGAATGTTAATATTGCAGGTGTGCTTTCATTCATTATGTAGAAGGGTGATGGAATCTGCTTTTGAGAAGGAAGATGGAGTTTCAACAGTGTGTGTTTGTGCTATTATTAAACATGAATGCTACGTCAACATATGTTTGTGTAGTGTTAGTTTTTGTTTTTAGAGCCTTGATTAGAGGTATAATGTAAAATTCAGGAGTTTGAAATTGATTGTTCATAATCAAAATGGTTCAATTTAATTTTTCTGCGACAGTAGAGGTAAATGTTTAAAGAAGAAACACTATATGTTCTTTTATATTTTCCTTTTAAAAGAAACTGAGATGTGGAAAGAGGACGTTAGATACAGATACTTATGAATGCCATACATAATTATAAACAGCATAACAGATATAGAATTGTATTACAGGAACGTATGAGAATCACTGAATCAAAATCATGCATTACGAACGCACCATTAAAAATGAATCAGGCATTTCAATTAATGTTGTATGAAGTAATTCACATAAAAGTTATGTTTTTATTTTAGAATTCTGGAAAAAACTTTGACTTGTGGACAGAGGACGTTAGATACAGATACTTATGAATGCAATACATAATAACAAACAGCATAGCGGATACAAAATTGTATTACAGGAACGTATGGGAATCACTGAATCAAAGTCATGCATTACGAACGCACCATTAAAAATGAATCAGGCATTTCTATTAATGTTGTATGAAGTAATTCACATAAAAGTTATGTTTTTATTTTAGAATTGTGGAAGAAACTTTGACTTGTGGACAGAGGACGTTAGATACAGATACTTATGAATGCCATACATAATAACAAACAGCATAAAGGATATAGAATTGTATTACAATAACGTATGGGAATCACTGAATCAAAATCATGCATTACAAACGCACCATTAAAAATGAATCAGGCATTTCAATTAATGTTGTATGAAGTAATTCACATAAAAGTTATGTTTTTATTTTAGAATTGTGGAAAAAACTTTGACTTGTGGACAGAGGACGTTAGATACAGATACTTATGAATGCCATACATAATAACAAACAGCATAAAGGATATAGAATTGTATTACAATAACGTATGGGAATCACTGAATCAAAATCATGCATTACAAACGCACCATTAAAAATGAATCAGGCATTTCAATTAATGTTGTATGAAGTAATTCACATAAAAGTTATGTTTTTATTTTAGAATTCTGGAAAAAACTTTGACTTGTGGACAGAGGACGTTAGATACAGATACTTATGAATGCAATACATAATAACAAACAGCATAGCGGATACAAAATTGTATTACAGGAACGTATGGGAATCACTGAATCAAAGTCATGCATTACGAACGCACCATTAAAGATTAATCAGGCATTTCTATTAATGTTGTATGAAGTAATTCACATAAAAGTTATGTTTTTATTTTAGAATTCTGGAAGAAACTTTGACTTGTGGACAGAGGACGTTAGATACAGATACTTATGAATGCCATACATAATAACAAACAGCATAACGGATATAGAATTGTATTACAGGAACGTATGGGAATCACTGAATCAAAGTCATGCATTACGAACGCACCATTAAAAATGAATCAGGCATTTCAATTAATGTTGTATGAAGTAATTCACATAAAAGTTGTTTTTATTTTAGAATTCTGGAAAAAACTTTGACTTGTGGACAGAGGACGTTAAATACCGATACTTATGAATGCCATACATAATAACAAACAGCATAACAGATATGAAATTGTATTACAGGAACGTATGGGAATCACTGAATCAAAATCATGCATTAAGAACGCACCATTAAAAATGAATCAGGCATTTCAATTAATGTTGTATGAAGTAATTCACATAAGAGTGGATCAGATAGGGGTGCTTAATTGCCCAGGAGTGATGATATTCAGTAAATTAAAGGTGCGAGTGAACATCCTCTAGAGTTTGTCATCTGGATAGGGAGGAAATTGAACTGATTGCATGATTGGAATGATTATTCGCTTAGAGTTGCTAATCCAGGATTTATTTTGCCGGTACTGGTATGGAGCATGGCAGAATGTTGGCCATTGACGAGCTCTCTCTCTCTCTCTCTCTCTCTCTCTCTCTCTCTCTCTCTCTCTCTCTCTATATATATATATATATATATGTATGTATGTATATATATATATGTATATATATGTATATATATTATGTATATATATATATATATATATATATATATATACTAAAGTTGTGCATGAGTATACCTATAGTCGCTGCTAAGGTTCCGGGCGAAATAAGCCCCTCCCCCATATGACGTCATAGCTAATCCCGTCTCCCCCGTTAGCAGCTGCCACAGTACACCCCCTTACAAATTTTCAAGCTGTTAATGCGGGAGACATGATTTGCTATGACGTCATAAAGGAGTGGGGCTTATTTCGCCCAAAACCTCTGAGCCGACAATACGTACAGTTGGACACAGGAGTCCCTGGCACACCTCGTTCCAAAGAAGTGCAATCTGTCACACCCTTACTTCGCAGTGAGTAACCAAACAGATAGTATTGGAAAAGATGGCAGAGGTATGAGGATGGCTAATTACAGGAAATCGCCGTGCAGAGTGAGGTATACCACGGTCTCCTGTGTCCAACTGTACATGCATAGTTAAATTACTGGTAGTGGAAAGTTGATCATAAATTCATAATGAAAAAAAAAATAATATTACAGAAGATTACCGGGAATTTATTTATTTTTATTTCCATCTGTATCTAGAAATATGTAGGTCGTTCAACTTATTGTTTCTAGTTAGTTTGTTTAATTACTGATACGGTGATATTAGTTACCGAAATTTATTGATATTTAGGTTATTCTAGAATTTAGAGTAAAGAAAAAAAAACCAAGTGTTATATTATATATTAATTCAGGTCCTCTGTTTATTTTATATTTCATAGTACCAGAATAAGTTACTGTTTGGATTTACATGTATGCATAGCTGATTAAAATAGATATCAATTTTAAGGGATTTTCTCGGAATGATTGATTATTGCGATTTCATCAAGATTCTCAAAATTAATTTCATTTTTAACATTTTCGCTGGGCTCTATATCCTGAGGACATTTAGACTAATAGATGTTTTTCTTGTTTTGAAAATCCTCAAAGGTTTCTTTTCCAAAGGTTAGGTTTGGATTTACCTAAAATTATAACCACAGTCGTTAAAAAAATTCTTGGTTTAATTTCCTTTGGTTTTTAGCGTATCTGTTATTTTCTATTGTTTTGCGAGGTATGGCATTAATGTTGATAAGCTCCTTTTACCTTTGTCATTGTGCTTTTATTTTAACTCATTTGAATTTGAGAAAACGTTATCCAAAATTGTGATCTAGATCTAAGAATAGGTTAAATTTTGAAACTAAGAATAAGCTCTTTCTGTGAACTCTCAAAACTTAAGCCTTTTTTTATATCAGTAATTTATTAAACGTTACCGGGTGTCTGAAGAATAAGTTATATTTTCGAGTTCTCTCAAAATCTAAGACTATGTAACTCAGAGCGCTCGATAGCTTACGACTTTGTTCTTATAGTGAGACATCAAACATGTATATAAGAATAAGCTATTTTTGCTAGCTATCTCAAAATCTGAGACTGTGTGATACAATACTCTCTATATCCTACGATTCTGTTCTTTTTCCTGTAAGTCCTTATCACTGAGACACCAAACATGTATATAAGAATAAGCTATTTTTGCTAGATATCTTAAAATCTAGGACTATGTGATTCAATACTCTCTATATCCTACGATTTAGTTCTTATAGTTTTTCCTGTAAGTCCTTATCACTGAGACACCAAACATGTATATAAGAATAAGCTATTTTTGCTAGCTATCTCAAAATCTAAGACTATGTGATTCAATACTCTCTATATCCTACGATTTTGTTCTTACTTTTTCCTGTAAGTCCTTATCACTGAGACATCAAACAGGTAAATAAGAGTAAGCTATATTTTGCTAGCTATCTCAAAATCTAAGACTATGTGAAACAATACTCTATATCTTACGATTTTGTTCTTATAGTTTTTCCTGCAATTCCTTATCAGTGAGACATCAAACAGATAAATAAGAGTAAGCTATTTTTGCTAGCTATCTCCAATTCTAAGACTATGTGATTCAATACTCTCTATATCCTACGATTTTGTTCTTACTTTATCCTGGAAGTCCTTATCAGTGGGACATCAAACAGTTGAATAAGAGTAAGCTATTTTTGCTAGCTATCTTAAAATCCAAGACTATGTGATACAGTACTCTCTATATCCTACGATTTTGTTCTTACTTTCTCCTGGAAGTCCTTATCACTGAGACACCAAACATGTATATAAGAATAAGCTATTTTTGCTAGCTATCTCAAAATCTAAGACTATAGGATACAATACTCCCTATATCCTACGATTTTGTTCTTATAGTTTTTCCTGTAAGTCCCTATCATTGAGACATCAAACAGGTAAATAAGAGTAAGCTATTATTGCTAGCTATCTCAAAATCTAAGACTATGTGATTCAATACTCTCTATATCCTACGATTTTGTTCTTACTTTCTCCTGGAAGTCCATATCACTGAGACACCAAACATGTATATAAGAATAAGCTATTTTTGCTAGCTATCTCAAAATCTAAGACTATGTGATTCAATTCTCTCTATATCCTACGATTTTGTTCTTACATTTTCCTGGAAGTCTTTATCAGTAAGACATCAAACATGTATATAAGAATAAGCTATTTTTGCTAGCGATCTCAAAATCCAAGACTATGTGATACAATACTCTCTATATCCTACGATTTTGTTCTTACTTTTTCCTGGGAGTCCTTATCAGTGAGACATCTAACAGGTAAATAAGAGTAAGCTATTTAAGTGAGGTCTCTCAAAATCTAAGTAAACATAATTCAAAATTCTCTATATCCTACGATTTTGTTCTTACTTTCTCCTGGAAGTCTTTATCAGTGAGACATCAAACATTGACCAGGTATGCAGAGCTGAAGTCGGTAATTGAAGATAATTGGTTTTATCAGTCGGGCAAACCCTCCTGATATCGGCGAAGTAACGAATGGGATTGGCTTAATCCGCGTAGGGAAAAAGACCTTTTCAATTTCCAATTAGCGCTAATTACTTTTACTCCGGATTTATTTTATCTGCGCTGATAACGGGGACGGGAAAATATGAGAATCTCGAATCATTTTGCTGATTAAAACTTGGCAAATGGGTTGATAAAAGAGACCGAGTTACGTTAGGAGTTAATTGAGATGGATTTGGACGTGGATTCTCCATACGCGAAATGAAAATGGACGGAAGGCAAAAATTTTGGCGGAGCCGGCAACGGTGTTTTTTTTTTTTTTTTTT